>NC_134709.1:45882399-46049899 GCF_043290135.1 Rhipicephalus microplus
CCAGAAATTTCGACCACCTGGGGTTCTTTAACGTGCACCTAAATTTGAGCGCACGGGCCTACATTTCTGACTCCATCAGAAATGCAGCCGCCGCAGCGGAGATTCAATCCCGCGACCTGCGGGCCAGGAGCCGAGTACCTTAGCCACTATAGACCACCGCGACGGGGCCCAGACAAGTGGTTTAGGGAGCTTTACTTGATCTTCTCTCCCTTTCCTTCTACCCACGAATGAACCAGATGGCTCGCCGAACCACATGGTTTCTTACACCAGTCTCATTTTTTCATAATTACAAGCTACGACTTGACGAAGAGGAGGAATTCCCTGTCCACATTTGCACGCGTCTCGCCCGTTATTACTGCCAGTGTTCTGAGCAAGCCGACAGTGATATCCTACAACACACGTTGGGGTTCATGCGGGTTTCACTGAACGATGCGACATGGGAGTACCAGTGTTTTAGCCGCGGATACAAGCATGCGCAAAATACTTCCAACTCAGCGCTACTGAGATTACAGGTGAAGTGGTCGAACTTCATACCTTGATCGCCTTTTCAGTAGAAAAGCGAGCCCCACGACAGATACAAATATCACACAATCGAGCAGTGACGAATGATGAAACAAACGATCAAGCCAACCAACCAACAAGCAAACAAAACAAACAAACAAGACCACTTCTCCTTCGCCATTTTATAAACTGCAATACACCACAACAAGGCTCAGAAAATACGTCCCCTGAGCGTTGATACTCAGTGTTTCGAATCGACGACTATCGTCTCACGAAATGACGAATGAGAACGCCGAAGTGCGAAGTACAAAGAAAAAAAGTGTAGGTTTCTCACGTATAAAACGTTATAATAAGGAAAAGAAGCATCGCGTGCGTGACGCTACAGCCGATGACGACTTTCGGCTTTACGCCCGGCACGAGAGCACTCAACCGACGAACGAACCAACGAACGAGCGACGCGACGGCAGCCGGGAGGACGAAAGACCCCGGGAAGCTGTCCGACGTCCCCTCGATGAAACACACAGAAAGAAAGAGCCACAGAGTGTTAAAGTAATCGCCACGTCGACAAGCTTCATTTCTGTCCCTATCCCACTGACACACACACACACACACGCAGGTACGCGCACACACACACACACATGCAGGTACGCACAAGCATACGCAGTTACGCACACGAACACACACACACTCACACGCCACTCTATACATGCTGCTTCGTCGCGCTCCCAAATCGCGTGACTCGCGTGCGAAAAGTATCAAACGTCCGTTTCGACCGACGAGGACGCGGTATTACGACGCGGGGACCCGTTGAAAAGGAAGAAAGAAAGATTTTTCTCGCGATATTACAGCTCGGCTCACAGAGCAAACGTCGCCGTATACTCTTATTTATTTATTTTTTTCGCTTTGCTCCTTCACCACCTTCACCATCGATTTCAGATCGCGAGCGTGTGAAACAAAGCAGGCACAAAATAAAAAACGATTAAAATAGAAGTTGTACCAGAGAGAATAATAGAAATGGGGCGAATGATAGAAAGATGGAAAGAAGGCCTCGAGTTCGGGGTGGCGTCAATTATTTAGGCTCGCACTATCGCTCGTACGTGCGGTCTCGCCCCGCACGCCTGTCGGGTTCTCCGCAGCGCCGCGTTTGATGGCGGGCTTTTGTGGATGGGAGGCCACGATGGCAGCGATCGCTTTACAGGTCTACGCTGCGGCCTCAGGAAGCGAGTCCTGCCCGGTTTACGCCGTAAAAGAACGTGAAAGTGCGAGGAAGCACGGCCGGCCGTGAAGGTATCGTGTCGTCCTCGTGTACATAATTGATTTCCATCGTGTTTCACGTATGTTTCGTCTACTGTTTCTTTTTGCAATATCTTTTTTCGCGGCTTTAGAAATGATGTTGTTTCGGTCACCATCGCTTTTACTTTGCCGTGGGTCTTACTTTGTTTTGCGTCACGAGGATGGATTTAAGACAAAGCGAACGGCGGTTGCTTAAGATAGATACAATAATAGCAGTGTCATTATATAAAGGTGAGAAAAACATTGAATCAGGCTATGTAAATATTCTTTTGCATTGTGGTTTAATTATTATTCAGTCCCAAATAGTGACGTGACAAAACTGGCGGCTCATTCTGAAATGTAAAAAAAAAGGTACATTGTACAATAAAACAGCTTTGCTACATTTGAATTTCGCACGTACATGCCTCAAATAATAGCAGTGGTAATAGAAAGCAATAAAGCTTATTTAACTATCTTGTTGGACACTGTCTTGTTATCACCACGCTCAAAGTTCAGCTAAGATATAGTGATAAAAAAACGTAAGCCGGAAACGTATGAATCAGTGATGCCGTAGGAAGAATACATTTCATAAAAAGATACGCCAATGAGTCATCGCGGCCGTACCTTTGTCCTATAGGTGACCTTGAAGCAACGCAAAATTGTGAGACAAAGTATACTCTCTCACCTTGATCCCACGTAGTGAGTGTTTCGTGCTTTTTGTGTTTTTTTTTACACAGAAGTTCTTAAGTAATGCGACTTTCTCGCGGGTGGGTATAATTGAGGCAAACAACTTACCCAGGTTTGCACTTCAGTGCGCCATTGCTTTTTATCGATGCTTAGCCAGTAGTGAAATCCAAGTAGTAAAAGTGAGCAGGTTACAGTAATACTTAAAACCTGCTGACCAGTCAGAATGCGGCATGCTCGGCAGCAGAACAGGCATGCACATATTAATAATGCGTAGTGAACGTATTGTGCAACGCATATCGATAAGCACGGGGTGAGGGAGACGATGGAAGATTCGTTACCACGAAGATAAAAAAATCACGGGACTGTATCAATGAACACGACTGGTGTTCTTTTTGCACGCGGTAATGCACACAAAATTTTTTTTCGTTACTGAAAAGAGTCTTTGAACATTGTTGGCATGCGTTGCATCGAAATCAATCCATCTCACGCATTGTTACTCGAGCATAACAGATCTCTACAAAAATTAAGGAACAGATAGCCAATTTCGGCGGCTTTCACTGCCTGCATTTAGATGCGGCGACAATAAATTACAGATTAAAAAAAGCCTGCCTGTGGTATAAGCACTTGTGTTGATTGCATGGTTAAAATTGAAAAAAAAAGAACCTGTTAAACTCTGGTTTAACCACTCTGCTTGAAATCTGGGAAGTCTTTGTCAACCACGACTCCTCAGCAGTACAGCACTTCGAAGTTATCTCTTGTGGGCCGAATTCGAGTGTGCGCACAGTCAGAGCTTTTTTTCTCCATTAATTTTTTCTATTTTTCTTCACCCTATAAGCTCTGTTCTCGAGATTACAGCGTAACAAACCAGACGAGCAGGCGGCTATAGCTTGAACGCCTGCTATTTTTCCATTTATTTCAAACATTACCTCTATAAATACCAAGACGTTTCCCCGTAGTTTCGGAGTTCAAGAGTCCATGATCAAGACTTTTTAGTTTATGAAAATGCAGCGTACAATCTGTGCGACGGGGCGAATGAAAGCGAGACATTGAATGAACCCGCAACGCCGGAAACAGTTGGAGCCTATCAGCCCGGACGATCTACCTACGCGAAGAGACCGCGTCGAATTTACGACGGCATTCGGCGAATATGGTCGTGCGTTGCGCTTCGTGGAAGCCGGAATGCGCCAGCGGCCAGAAAGATGTCACTCGCAGTGTTTGTGTTCCAGCGTGTTTTTCCTATAGGAGTAGCTTATCCCTTCGTTTTGATGTCATCGAACTCATCGCAAGGAGTCTAATTTTCGTGAGTCCGTTTTCGCAGCGTAATGCCGTGCCTCAAACAAGGCCAGTTTATAGGCACTGTGACGGTGTTTGGGTCGGTCGTCGATGTGACGAGGGAAGCGGATGTATCACAGTGTAGACCGACTTGAAAGAAAAAAAGAAGCTGTAGGCCAATATAATGTGGAAGAAACAAGAAAAAGCAGATAATGTGAGAAAAAATAAAATTAAAAGAAATGGCGAGTGTACGCAATCGGCAGCCAGATCACGCGCATTATCACGGTTTCGGCCATCGTCCTTATTACCACTTGGCATCATTCCCATAATTTTGTTTTCTTTAGACCCTATCACTGTTTACAAACACAGTCTTCCTCGATAACATCCAGTATAGCCCACCGATGTGCCAATACAGCACCGGTGCGCAAAAAAACAAAAGCTTTAGAAAATGGCCTGCCTACTTTCAGTTTCTTTTCCATATTTGACAAAATATATTCAAATAATTGTTCTTTCGAGCTATATAAAATTTATAAGAACTTTACGCATGTTCCTTTTATATGAAAAACTGAAGAGACACATTTATTACCTTTGAATGGAACTTGCAAACGTGCTTTCAGTTTCTACGTTAGGAGCTGGTAAATGAGGTGACCGGAAGTGTTATGGTGTACAACGCTCATGACCTTGAAATCATCTATATTCCTTCGCCCGCTGTTCACGTGACCTGCGAACGGCTACTACTACTACTACTACTATAGATCCTTTCAACGTTTACAAACACAGGCCCGGGGAGGAAGGGGGGTTAAGAAAGAGTGGGTAACGATTAAGAGTACAGGGTACTCTATTACGGGAGAGCTCCAAGCCGTCCCGTGGGCCTCAATGTTTACTCATCAAATGCAAGATGTTTGATGATTCTGACATCCGGTTTCGTCCACCGATGTGCCTCTAAAAATCGGTGGACAAAAAGAGCTTTAGAAAATAGCCCGCTGATTTCCTATAGTTTCCTTCCCATATTTGGTAAAAGATATTCAAATAAATGTTCTTTTTACCTACATAAAGATTATAAAAAGTTTACTTGTATTTTACGCACATTTTTTAAATTTTTTATGGGAAAAACGAAAAGGAGACTTTGCTTACCCTTGAAAAGAACTTGAAAACGTGCTTTCAGTTTCAACGTTAGGAGCTAGTAAACGAGGTGACCGGAAGTTTTTAGGGTACAATGCTTGCAGCCTTAAAACCGTCTATACTACTACTACTACTACTATTACTACTACTACTACTACTACTACTACTACGGCAACGACGGCGACAATGATGACAACGGCGACAAAGGGTGGACAAGACAATATCGCTGTAAAATAACAATCTTGCTAATTAGCTGTAATTGTTTGAGACGGTGAGAGTAAAGTTTCAGCGCATCGTGGGAGCCCGGATGGCCATACGCGGAAAGTTACGAAAGCCCTCTTGTACTGTTTAAGGACCACCAGACTTCACGACCGCTTGGGAAAGAACAGTGTGAGACCGTGCTGCGTAGTGTCGAGCTGACTATTCATCCTTCTCTTCCTTACTCCTCTTCTTTCCTATCTCTTTCCTTTCTATTATTCTCCCTTTCCCCCACCCCAAGTGTAGGGTAGCCAATCGAGCCAAGCTTGGTCAACCTCCCTGCCTTTCCTATCTATCTATCTATCTATCTATCTATCTATCTATCTATCTATCTATCTATCTATCTATCTATCTATCTATCTATCTATCTATCTATCTATCTATCTATCTATCTATCTATCTATCTATCTATCTATCTATCTATCTATCTATCTATCTATCTATCTATCTATCTATCTATCTATCTATCTATCTACCTATCTATCTATCTATCTATAACAATCTATCTATCTATCTATATCTATCTATCTATCTATCTATCTATCTATCTATCTATCTATCTATCTATCTATCTATCTATCTATCTATCTATCTATCTATCTATCTATCTATCTATCTATCTATCTATCTATCTATTATCTCTCTTTGAGAAGCTGCACACCCCACAGGGTCCCGGATGCGCAAGAAGTGTCGGGTTTTGACTAAAACTGGCACAGTGCAGTGCACAAACTACTCAGCAGCCACGGGACCTAGCTCAAGCAGAAAGCATTACAAATGGCCTTATAAGTGGCGGGAGCTTTTGATTGTCGTCTGTCTGCAAGTTGACATCTCATTCTGAAGACGACGACACCACGTGAAAACGTGGCCTTGCGAATGAATTATACGCCACGGATGAGCGCGTTTCACCCGTGACGCGAGGTCCGTTGGTTGTCCTTTACCGAGCCGCCATGCGCCTTCCAACACGCTGCACGCTTCTCAAACGTGAGCGCGACGTTTTAGAGACGCTAGCGCCGCCTGGTGAAAACGGGAATAAGGGAGAGCGCGAAGCGGGCGTCAGGAGGGGGCGCCGCACATTTTTACGATGAGTCGTAAAGCCCTTAACCGTTTTCTCCCCGACCCACCTCACTTCTTTTGATTTCGTCATCCGCGCTGCTATAGTCGTTTCCCTCACCACGGCACTATCGCCTCTTCACGGCGCAAATTAGAGATAACGAAAAAAACAGAGAAAGGGAAGGAGGGAGTAGTGCGGCGGAGGATATAGCGCTCTTCCATTTTCATTTCATCCAAGCGAGCGGCGTGTGTGCCTTAATGTGAGCCCGTTCGGCTGGCCGCTCTGTCCACACTTCTTCCCCCCAACTGACTTCTCCCATCTCCCCTTCTAACACCTCCGAACTATTTCATTCCTTCTAATTTAGTCTCAAATGTCTCTCCTACACGCGCCATAGCGCATACCGACCTCTCCATTTTCTCACCTTTTTTCTGTAGTTTCTTTTTTGTTGTCCTGAAGGCTAGTATACCCCACAGGGTGCCCTTGCAGAGCCGGCGCGAAGACAGCGGTTATTCTCTTTTTGTTCTTTATGGCTGTCTCTCTTGATTTTTCTTCCTCATTTCCTCGGCGTAGTCTTTACGTCTCCACTCAGCCCGTTAGTGCCGGAAACACGTTCCCGTCTGGTGTCATTGTGATGGGCAACGTCGGCCCAGCTTTCCCGCACAGCACATGCGTGGGAGGGAGTGAATTTTTCTGCTCTTCAGTGAGCCTGTCAGTATATTAACAGTCAAGCCCAATTTTAACACTTGAATCAAGTAAAAATACTTAAGGATTGAAATTCGGGATCACATATTAAGTGAGGCCGTGGTGCTGACAGGATAGGGGCAAATGAATGAGGACAGAATGTGCGCTACCACTAACTGATTTTTATTTCAGAAACATGTTGTGATTTCAGCAAATGCGTCGAAAAAAACATACATATCGACCACAGAAGCCTAAGTTGTCCAAGGTAGAAGATTTGTCTGCGCTCATAGTAATCGCGGTGACGCTGATGTAGTCGGCACCTTCTCTTGTAATCAGACTAGTCTCTATAATATCTGGTGCCTCTTTATGCATGTGTCTAAACAAAGCTGTACATTCGTTAAAGAAAGCTACTAAACTGCAGTCGTTACACTAAACCGACACGGGCCTGTCGCGGTGACAGTTTATTCTTTCTGCTCCCTTAACCTGCCGTTTCGGCATCTGCCTTTCTCGCTTTTGTACACTTTATTGCAAAAGAAGAAAAAACGATGAACAAAATATAGTGCACAAACCGCCATAGGCAGTGGTTCTTCGTCAAAAATTGTCAGACTTTTTTTGTTTTTAAGTGTCGATAGCCATTCAAAATGTCAATATTGGTGCAGCTGAAAAAGTATTCATTTACACCTTGCTAGCCACTTTGTTTAGGTTATGAGCCATATAACTTTGACAGGAACGGCGCAACTACTTCTCTACTATTACACCTTTCTCACCACTGAATGCATTATATGTGCATCATAGCCGGCACCCAGCAGACGCTTTTTTTTCTAAACAAGATCTCTTGCATCTATTCGGGCAAGAATTCCGCAAGGCATTCACAAAACACATGCTAAGAGTGTCTTGCTTAACAAATTTAGAATGTACCATATTATACGAAAACAGCTTCTTATTTCGTCGAGGGTAATATACCCAAAAAGCAAGCATTACTGGTAAAAAGTGAAAAAAAAAAGTTTAATGCTGGTAAAAATTACTTTACCCAGCCGCGGTGGTCTAGTGGCTAAGGTATACTTGGCTGCTGACCTGCAGGTCGCGCGATCGAATCCTGGCTGCGGCGGCTGCATTTTCGATGGAGGCTGAAATGCTTTAGGCGCGTATGCTCATATTTGGGCGCACGTTAAGCAACACCAGGTGGTCAAAATTTCCGGAGTCTTCCACTACGGCGTCGTTCATAATCATATGGTAGTTGTTGGACGTTAAACCCCCCATATCAATAAAAAAATTTGTTTATTGTCAAGAAACTGGACGGAATCGGTCTTTTTTCGCAGGGCAGAAACAACGCACGCTTCACGAGGAATGAGGATTACGGAGTGTCAGACACAGGTACTGGGCATTTCTTGATACGACGAAAAAAAAATCCAAGCAGCTCGACTTCGTGAACACCATCGTCACAGCAAGGCTTACGTGCATCCTTGATCAGGCTAGGTCATGCTCCTATATTTTCAAGTCTACCGTTAGTTGGCGCTTATCCTCACTCTCTGTTGCACGAACATCGAAATCGGAGTTGTCTCAGCAACGGCCTCTCACCGACGCTCCCGTGGGACGCCTTCTTCATCGGGAGAACGGGGACCGTTCATCATCTCAAAAGCGTGAACTCATGAATGCTGACACTGATCCACTATTTTACACTCTACTGTGTCTTGTCTTCACCCAACTTTGACGTGTTTTTCGAACATTCCTTCCTCGAGACCCCGAGCCCTCATCTCTCGCAGCCCTCGCCTTCTTACCAAGATTCATTCTCACCACAGTACGTGGGCCACGTGACCAGCACTACTGCAGCGCCGGATACGAAAATTTCGGCGAACAAGAGCTGCACTGTTAGAATAAGTGACGAGGATACTGTGACCAACTCATCAGTCTCCCGACGTGGAACATCTCTCTCAACCTTCTACGATTCACTAACTCTTCGTACGGTCATTGTTTGTTTGGTCGCTAAGCAACACCATGTCTTACCTTGAAAATAATACCAACAAAATGCGCATTACTACTCGTTCGAGAAGCTCTCGGCCGATAGAATGACTAACAAGGAAATCATCATTGGTGCCGTTACCAGAGGAGTCAGCTGAGCTTTATTGAGTTGGCCTGCCAAATGGACATCACTGTAATTACCAGGGCTTTTACTAGTACATTATGACTGACAGGTGAGGAGTTTTCTCAATAATCTTGCACTGAAAAGTGCAGGTATGTGTGCATTCCTGTACATGAAGCTGACTCCAAGTAACACTTACAAGTGCGTTGAGGGGCTTCAATAATTGTGTATTGCTTTCTGCTTCTCATCCTGATAATTATTGTTTGAAGTACTTTTTGATAGTTATTCCAGACCTCAAATACTTTCTCAATAAACAGTGATGTCTATGCTGAGATTAGCCCTTATAATGATGTTGTAGAGAAACTGAAACCTCTTCCGCTGCTATTGCAGATGAATAAAAGAGTTCTGCAGCACACAATACAAACGTGCAATATATATATATATATATATATATATATATATATATATATATATGCAAGAAAGAGACGACGAAACTTTCACGGAAGCGTCTTTACTAAACGTTTTCAGCTGGTGGACCAGCCTTCGTCAGAGTAATGTGACAAGAGTTCACAGTGAACTCTTGTCACATTACTCTGACGAAGGCTGGTCCACCAGCTGAAAACGTTTAGTAAAGACGCTTCCGTGAAAAAAGTTTCATCGTTTCTTTCTTGCATACAATACGTCGGGTCCAGCGTGAATGACGTTCAAAAAATCTGGTATATATATATATATATATATATATATATATATATATATATATATATATATATATATATATATATATATATATATATATATATATATATATATATATATATATATATACATAGAGAGACAGAGAGAGAGAGAGAGTGAAACAAACAGAAAAACGGACGAAGCGATTTCTTCGATATTGTATACGGGTCGGGCCTTCATCAGAATCTTGTGTTTGCTTACTGAAACAATGAATACCGATAAACTCCGGAGCCCGCCGCCGAACCGACAAATAAACAGCTTCATACGAATGTCTATTTCACTGTGTATTTACTCGGATACATCACCGTTTCGCAATGTACGTGTATATGTGTCAGAGGGTGAGATAGAGCGAATTTAGCCTTTATCAGTCAAAACTGGACCCTGCTTCAATGCTTTATTCTCTGCCTCACTCACTAACACATAGTTAAAAGCTGAGCACGCTTTACAGGCCACAACTTGAGTAGTGTGGTTTTATGGTTCCAGCGTGCAAGCACACACACGTACGTTCTTACTTCACCTCAATAATATTGAACCAAAGGCAAAGCACGCTTCACAGGCCACCACTTAAGCGGTGGCGTTCGCAGTGTTCTAGCATGCAAGCACACACACCTACGTTTTTATTGCACCTCAATAACACTGAACTAAAGGCGGAGCACGCTGCACAAGCTCCAACTTGAGTGGTGGTGTTCGGATTGTTCCAGCGCGAAAACACAAACACCTACGTTCTTACCGCCTCTCAATAACACACAACAAATGACAGAGCATAATTTACAGACCACAACATAAGTTGTGCATAGTTGCAGAGAAGTTTTCTTGGTCATGAAGGGAATGCTGCGGAGCCACATTGGACATAAGCTACTAGCGAAGAATAAAGTTCCACGATTGCGTCCATATTTTCCGCTTGAAGTTGATAAAAAACAACAATATTTTCTCCAGGATGATGTTTATAAAAGGAGGCTGCACATACCAAGGACATATTCATAATTATTTTAATTGATGAAGTGTCATTACGCGTCTCTGCATGTGTGAGAACGTAGTACGTTTTACGTACACCTCACTGTCAAAATGACTTCTTCATGTGTGGGTGAGCGCTGGTCGCAATCCAGCTACTGCGACGACTTGCAGAAGAAGCTTTTGTGATAAATTTCACTCTCAAATGGCTGTCTAAGAGGACGTAGTAAACTGAATGCAGTGTTGCTATTCAAAAACAGCCACCATTCGAAGCGTGATCCGAACCGGACTACTTGGTGGAGGAGTACATGTGCAGTAGCTCCGCCCTCATAGCTTTAATTATTTTTCTAAGAAAAATTGGTCCGCGAGTATAGTTAGGATTGTCCCAGCGTTCAAGCACACACATATACGTTCTTACCGCACCTCAATAACACTCAACTAAAGGCAGATCACGCTCTGGAGGCAATGACTTAAGTGGTGTGGTTCGGTATATGCCAACGTGGAAGCGCACGACATCATTCCCACATGTAAGTTTTATATTAACAAACAGTCTTTCGCCTTCTTCGTAGCCGGCAACGGCATCAAATCAGAAGTTGGGAGAATGAATCGGCATGTTATCAACCCTCCTTCATCAATCACAACTTGCCTTAGCTCCTACCTTCCTACTGCACCTCAATAACACCGAACTAATTGCAGAGCACGCTTTACAGGCCACTACGTGGGCAGGCGTGTGTACTCATACCAACATACAACGTGGACACACAGAAGTGTGCGTTATATTTAACAGCTGGTTGCCTTCCCCGTGGACAAAGACTAACATCGCTGCAGTGCCTTCGACATCTATTGGTGGCCAGACGGGATGCACCATTTTCGGCCAGCTCTCCAAGTTTTCCTCCCGGCTCTCTCTGTTCTCTCCTTCTTCTCCCCAGCAAACTGCACCGACATGGCGGTGGCTGGAATTAAGCAAGGTCGATCGTGTCCCGCTCCACCCTTTTGAAACGACCCTCCACTTGCAGGGCTTCTCTGAATCTCCCAAGCGTGCGCCTTGCAGCCCCACTTCCAACGGGCTCAAGGTTTCAAGCTCAGGACTACCCCAGAAGCCTCTGCGAGGCAGACAGGCTGGCTTAGAGATTGCAAATGCGGCCCAGCCCACTGGGCTTTACTTGTACGGCGAGGCTTCAGTCGACATTTCCCAAGCTTAGACTGCTTTACTTTGTTTGCGCTGGTTGAGCAAGGCAGGCGGAACGCTAGGAACAGCTAAGAAAAGCACAGAATATGGCGAGATTTTTTATTGCTTCGAGCAAAACTAAAATGGAAGCACCATTTTTTATTCTCAGCTGAATTCAATTTCATCGTGACAAAGGGAGCAGTGGAGTACTCTGTATTCAAATTTCACTGTTCTTGTTCATGTAGTCTCAGAGAGAGTTGTGCGCGTAGCATTGGAGAAGGCTCACAAAGAAACTGCCCTCTGTTCCTGGGCGTCAGGGTAGTGTACGTCATAACACGTGAAAATACTGTGGCCACGCTAGGGCGATAAAAACAAGGCAATATTTACTCTCTAATTTTTGTTGGTGAACAAGAATATGGTTAAAAGTGCGCATTAGTCGAGTAAATAGCGTGCAACTTAC
This sequence comes from Rhipicephalus microplus, assembly GCF_043290135.1. Classification (NCBI taxonomy): domain Eukaryota; kingdom Metazoa; phylum Arthropoda; class Arachnida; order Ixodida; family Ixodidae; genus Rhipicephalus; species Rhipicephalus microplus. Next base: position 45,894,638 of record NC_134709.1, read on the forward strand.
AAAAGGTTCTAGTTTGCAAAGAATTCTAGAGATGCCGCTCCTGCAGCTTTCGCTGTGACTGTGCTGCACGTTGCACGCAGGTCTGGTGTTTTTACAGCGAAAGCTGTTATGAGATCACGAAAAGTGTGGCGGGCGCCGTAGTCGTCCGCCACCGCTGTCTCCGCTGCTGGTGACGGCGTAACCACTGTCGTTCAAAATAAGAAAAATTAAGCAAAATAAAGAACAACAAGAATACAATGAGATTCGAACCCTGGTCTCTTGCGTGCCAGCCGAGCACTCTGCCGCAGAGCCACAGTGTTTTTTTCTCGGTTGGATACCACACACACGAGGACATGACATTTATATTACAGTACGCAAATAATTTGACACGAGAAACTTTACCACAGCCATCAAACACAATAAACGTGTTGCTTCATGATTGGAGAGTGTAGAGACCGTGCTTAGTATGAGAAAATTTTAAGACAGAGAGTGCTTGAAACTTCGTTGCAAACTGGATTAAAGCAGACTTGAGGTCGGGAAAGGAATCGCGTTAATACGAATAACAAAGCGCTTTGGAACAGTGAAGGAACCACCAGGAGTCGCACAATATGACTTGCGTAACGACTGGTTCGTCGAATGCTCCAATTGACTACAAAAGTTTCAGGCTTAATTCGTCATCGTCATCGGCCACAGCATGAAAAATGCACACAATTTTTTGCAAGCGTGTAGCGGGTACCACGCCTCTCTGAAGTGTGACAAAGAATGGAGTAGTGAATGCCGCCCTACTACATAAAAAGCATGATGAATAATGGCGTAGAGGATACCCTGCAAATGTACTTGTAGCAGTTACCCAACGAGTTTAAAAAAAAAAAGGCTTTGAATGCCACTCTTCCAGCTTTTGCTGCGACTGTGCTGCGCTTTCCGCGCAGGCCTGGCATTTTTTCGCTGAAACGAGTAAATTCGTGAACTGCTCGCTCTCTCAAGCTCGAAAATTCAGGACTCTCGTTTGGAATTCACCAGCGCAACTCAACTTTGTCATCGCACTATTCGGCTGAGATTTTCGCGATGATGCTTCACACTCGCCACTTAAGATCGCTGGTCTTGTTTCTTAAGGGTAGAAAGTCGGGTTGGGGGGATCAGGGGTGGTGAAATGGAAGAGGCGGCTCGAGGTAACATTTGACGGGGAACTCAATCCGAGTGCTAAGATGAAGCCATGGCGTCTGCTCGCTGACATGGGTCTCATTTGGACGTTAATTGGCACGTCTTTGCAGTTTCGCAATCTGTCTTAAGAGCGTCAGTAATGGAGACCTGTATAGGTTAAACGTATCTTCTAACGCCGACTGGTATGTGTTCGTTACTCTGTGTCTTTGCTCTATTCACGGCAAAATAAAAGATAAGGTTAGGCTGATCCCATCAAAGACATTCGTGCTCCTCGCACCCAATTAGTGTCACCAGAGAAACGTGACAACCTGTACGACGAACTGGAAGACTCAGAGTGAGCCGATCAGGTCTCTGATTGAGAAACCCTATGTATCGAACGCTCCACCTCTATCGCGTTTATTTTTTTTTTACACCAACGATGTCGTGATCGAAGCATAGAGACAACATGGTCTTAGGCTTTGTTTGTTTTCTGCTAACTTCTGAGCCTGCAGAGTCTTCATCTGGTTAGGAAATGCGGTCTGAACCGGCTACTTGGTTTTCAATGTCCAGAGGGAAGTGTTATCACGCGCACTCACCAGCATGTGGTAGGACACTTCAGTTGCATGGTGATATTCGGGTCGCTTTGACGTCTGTGCCTCTGTGTAGGTACGACAATTCTGCGTGATAATGTAAAAATTTCCAAGACATAGTACTGAATTTCTCAGTGAATGTTAAGAATAATGATGCTGCAGTATGCAGCCATTGTGCCATTTTATCACTTCATTTAGGGTTACTGCTTCCATATTGCGTTTTTTTTACTTTTTGTGCACGTTACGCAGCTCGCGTTTTCACAATACCAATCAATTTTAGCTTGTGATTTATTAGTAAAAATTCGGACTCGTAAATGCTCATCAAGATTTGAGCACGATATTGTTACCCTGTCACACGCATTTAAATTTGTGAAAGACCACATGTATTTTAAAAAGTCACAGCATGTCTACGAAGGGAATGATGGCGAGAGGCTGAAGCTCCGGGGGATCATCAACCTCCCGTACATTGCCCACTCGATCGTGGAAAGACGTGACAGAACGCGTGCACAGTACTGAGCTGTTCATTAGACACATTGCGGATATGGTGTTGAGATGTGGGCACTGTTTTTCCTATGACTGCCTCATGATTGGTGACATGTAAGGCTAAGGGTTATTGCACGGGATCCAACCTGACATTTGCGAAGACGACATTCCCGTGCCACTGAAGCTTCGCGAGCCGTCAGTGCCAGGTTGGCTTGGCAGCGCTGCCACCTCGCGGCAGCTTCGCGAGCCTGCAAGTCTAGGATTCGCTTGTCTGCACTGCCATGCTGCAGCCGCTCTGCGAGCTCAAAACTCTAGACTGTGTTGCCGTGCTGCGAGCCGTCATGTCTTCATTGATAACGAGGTGCACTCCATGATCACGAGAGAGAGAGAGAGAGAGCTGGGAGTGAGGGCGTTTTGTAGCTCTTGGGGTGCCGCAGCGAAAGAAACAGCGTGCCACGAGCACACCCGTGAGCACTGTTCTCCTCTTCTACCGACGATCGGGGCGCTTTTGGCCGGTGCTCCCAGCGCGTACAAGCCAGGACAAAGAACACCGGAGGGACAAGGCTCGACCTTAAGGTACTTCGCCCCTAATACACCGTAAAACAAGATCCTGTTGACTGTATCATAATAACGTTACTGGTTAGCACTGGCCTTACGGTTGGTGCATCATAGCCTTCCTTGTAATTGAAATGCTATATCTGGCATGCCTATGATTCGTTAAACTGCGAAGACGCGACCATCTCCCACAACAGTGAGAATTAACTCGGGGACGCAAGCGGGAGTCCGCGGACTACAACGGCAGCGCACCGGGCCTCGCCTTCTACGATGCGAAGCGTCTCTTGCTCGCGGGTATGTCAGGCGTCCATAGTCCGCACTCACACTACGCATGCGCTACTCTCCTCTTTCTCTCTCTCCAACAGCTGCGCGTTACTCTCTCGACTTCTCTCTTACAACCTGCTTGCGCTCGCTCCCCCACTGCGCATGGGCGTCCCCTCCTCTGTCTCTCCTCTTCTACGTTCCCCCTCTCCTGCATCGCAACAAATACACAGAGAGCGTCTGCTAACCTAAGCTGGCTCCCCCCTCTCCCGCGGCATTTCTCAAAGCCGACGCAGGCAGCATGTGCTAGCAAGTTTCTTGATTAAAACACCTACTTATCGCAGTGCACAACCGCGATGCTCTGCATCACCCCATAGTCTCTTTCGGGGATATGGTGTAATTTTTCATAAGCTTGAAACCTTAGGAGCTTCATCAATTGCGAAAAGTGACCACTGTTGTCAGCGGCAACGAGATATAAAATTATTGTCTTGTGATGACGTCATCCAATGACGCTATTACCGTGTGCCATGTTTTTTATTTGTGACGTCATCACAACTTCAAAGGACTTCACGTATGACGTTATCACATGATATCATCACCTGTTCAACAAAGAGCCAATTTCGCAGGTCCTGCGAAAATGCATGAGATACAGATACCTTCCCATACCTCCGCATATATCAAATCCTAAATTAAGAGCAAAATAAGTACAATCGACTTACAAAAAGAAGAAGGAGGAGAAGAAGGAGGAGAAGAAGGAGAGAATGATGATGCTGATGACGATAATAAAGATGACTTTTGTCTTCGAATCGTTTTGAGATATAGGAACGTGCAAATCTTCCGTTTGCGCTTGTGTAGTTTTTCAGTGGGTGATAGCTCCGAAGCAACTACTAGAGAAGACTTAGAAGTCAAGTATTTGTATTAGATCTAGCACAACTGTAAACTCGTACACTGTCCAAACTTCCTTTCACACCCTGCACAATCTACCACCCCACATTGCCTCGAGGACGCCCACTGGTATTTGCCCAACACGCGTACAGCAGAAACTTGGTCCGAAACGTGATCGCCTTCTGGTTCTCTTCACCGCGTGATTGGCAGCGGTCGCGGTTCATCGAAGCGTTTAACTACCCTCCTTCTTCCTCGGGTGGCAGCAGGAGTAAAACCAAAGCCATTCGACGCTGTCACGGGGCAGAGGGAGGACCACGGTCCCCCTTGGCAAATGCGCACGTGCGTTGCACGTCCACTACGTGGCGTTGGGCGCGCAGAACGCATTAATACTCCATACCCGCCACCCTCAATACCAAATGGAAGACCGATATGGTAGCTGAAAACTGTTATGTTCCCTCTGCGAGCATGTTGTGTGTGTGTGTTTTACTAGCCTTCTCTGATTTTCCCATGGTAATTGCCATCCCTTGGGATTCTAAGCAAAGGGAGTTCTTCGTCAGGCGAATGACATCGCACGTTAACGCTGATGGCGTGACGGTCGTAACTTTGGAATGACGCCAACGTACCACAGCTGGGCGTTATCTGCAGCCGGGATGTAGTTTCGTGCCTCGACGCATGCGTACTGTTTGCGACATGAACCGCTTTGTTTACTTTGTGAGTCAATATTAGTAGTTGGTTGACGGGCATGCCTCAAAGTGTTCTGGACTGGCTGTAAGTGCTGACATGTCTTAACAGCGCAGATGTCAAATTTTTCTTCAGGCCATGCTCAGTCACCAGAAAATTATCATCATTACGATGAGCATTATTCACCTTCTACTTGCTCCTGGAACACCTGTTCCCGCTGCTATCTTCCTCTTCTTCCCCTTCTTCATCTTCTGCTTTGCTCTCAAAATACGTGCGTCAATTTGTTCGACGTGAGATGGATTAACTCTGATGGACAAAACAACGAGAACAAAAATAGAGAAAGAGCGAAAGAAAGACAGCCAGGAAGGTATAAAAGGAAAGAGAGGAATTCTAGCAAAAAAAACCTTCTTTGTAAGTTCAGATTCGAACACACGGTGTGAACGTGAACTTCGCAGCTTCTCAGCTATGCACGCACGTTCTCTAAACTAGTACACTAATATTCCACTCTTACTGAGCGTATTCGTCCAACGGCTTATGTATTCATATTGAACACGGTGTACACGGTGATATCGGACCTCTTTTATTTTTGTGTGTATTGTGTGTACGTGTATCACCGCAACTATTTGATTGAAACGTAAGTTAGGTAGACGCTAAAAACCGGTAAGGTATCATGTGCACTTTGCTGATGCTGTGGTTGGTGAGTTATAACTGAACCCGTTGTAAAGGAAGGGTAGCTCTAAACCACCCCCTATTCGCGTAATTCTCAATATGCGACGTCTGGTTGTTAATTTTATCTCCCCCTTCGCTTCATTACATATCTTAACGTGACTCTTTGGCCACCATGACACCTGTACTGAGTATTTTTGTGATGGAGTTTGAAGCATTGGCGTAAGTCTGTTGTAAAACACTCGACGGCCACGCAGACTGCCTTTGTTCTAATCAGGTTCAATCATGGGTATGTTCATATCATTGTGCGCGATAGAAGTCACGGACGCCGGCAGGGGCGGAGAACTACGCCAGCGAAATTGGCTGCTGTTGCGATCTCATAACAGATTTTGCAGTAGAACTCAAGGCGACATCGTTTCCAGATGAATCTGAAAGTTTCCACTCGAATCTCTTTTCAGAAACAAACCCTAAATCACTCCTATTGGGGTTTCACTGTGAGTTGATGCTCAGAGCACTGTCCGTTGTTTGTACGTTCAGTGAGGTCTGGACCAAAAATGTCTTTTAGCTCAAGAGACGTTTTTTATGGAGAATTCATTTTCTTCATAATTATACTGTAGTTGCTACAACACGAATTGCATAGTACCATTTACATCTCGGTCTATTCCTTGGCTTAATTGTCATTTGCTTTTGATTTGAGGTTGTATAAATTTCCTTCTTTCATTACTCTGAGAGATAACAGCCTTCGATTGATGCTCCGTGTAGCTAGTGTTGCCCGCTCCTAAGGGCCAATTCGGCAGGTTGCGTCTCTGCACACATTCTGGATCAGCACGTCATGTAATCAGCGGCACGGCTACGCACTAAAATATTAAGTTAGACGTCTCACAATCGGAAATGAACACACTGGGACGTATGTCTGGAAGAATAAAAAGAAAGAAGCGCCAGAGTGACTTGAACGAGTACAACTACAGAGGCGTCAAAGTTGGCAGGCATCGGAAGGAAGGTTAAATAAAAAGACAAGTTTGAATCAGGTATGTGTTGAGAAAAGTAAGATTGACATCGTTGACGTCAGGAAACGAGAGTTTCCTATAAGTGTTGGGAAGGCTAGAGAAGCTACTTTTACTCAAATGTGGTTCTGCCGGCCGATACGTAATTACTAGCCTGCTTTTCTATATAAAGCAGGAGACTGGGGACTAGAGGCCTCTCGAAGTAGAACAGTGTAAAAAATAAAAAAAAGGACCGTACTACTTACAGGTGAAACAAACGTAGTGGTCGGTTTGCATTCTTGACACTTGCGAATTAAGTTAGTATTTTCAAAGTACACGATAAATGTATATTACTGAAAGACTCTATCACCATACTTAGGTGATGATGCCAAGTGGAGTAAGTTTACATGTACTCAACACTGTACGCATCTTTGCTTTATGCGTCAACACAAAACAGTATCTACATCTGATCTTGCCGTCTACGTGAACGAAGCCGTTTGTCATCGGTAGGCTCCAATCGACTTTTTTTTACTACACCATATCGCAATTAACGCTGCATCATATATAGCGATTGCATGAAAACGGTAATACATTTGCCTAGATATTTCATGTCCCAGCGACACATTGTAAGTCTTTAATTAAGCACAATTGGGGAATTTTTCCACATCAGTTTGCGCTACGTTAACCACTGTCATGCTTATTTGAATACATTGTCTGCAGAGAGGCCACCGAAAATACTTTGCGTCTTAATACATTTTTGTCACGACCGTGGTACAGCGAAGAGTTTTCCAACAAGCTTTACCTTGTTATCCATACGTCTTAGATCGTCAGAACGTGACTGTGCAAACTTGAGTCGACATGGTTCGAGAACTAAAGCAAGCCAAGGGTGAAAGAAAAGTTATACGACGAACGTGAGTTAAAAAAAAAAAACTCAATTTATCGCTCCCCTGTGAATTCAGTTCTTGACGCGCGAAGCCCGCAGCGACTATCCAGAAACTGCTTTAAAAACAAAAAATAATAAACTGTGGCGAAAGAACGTAGAAGAAAAAAAAAAGAGCCCTGACACGTCCTGGAATGTAAATTACACGCGGTACTGATCTGCATTCCTGGTCATGTAGCTACGCTGGCTGAATCACTTTTTTTGCTCTTCGTGTGTTGCCTGTCTCCTCTCGCTTACTGCAGGAACGGTTTAACAAAATCAAAATACGTAGACTTTCCCAGCGAAAAGGAAAATTCCAGAGGAATAGGTTTAACTGAAAAGTAAATCCGCGGTACCGACTTTTTTCACTGTGCAAGAAAGAAATACCTTTGAAAGACTCTACCAAAAGAGGAAACGCCACCATGTCAAGCAAGAAAAGAGACTCGTCAACGAAATTAGGGATCGTGAATACGGCCTAGAACGGAGAAAACGTAGGAAGGGGACGCAGTGGCGGGAAATGGGAACCGCAACATCCCCCGAATGGCGGGAGTGGGGGGGGGGGGGGGACCATGCAATCTCGCGGTCTGGTCAGGCGCGCCAAGACGCGACTGCTTCGAGCAACGAAGAGTGTGAAGGGAGAAACTTTTGGGACACGCCCCTCCCTTCATTTTTTTCCCAGGAGTAAAGGTTCTGAGCGCGAGTGTCGCAGAGCACGCGTGCGGACCGAAATCATCCCGCAACTCGGTCACGTGACAAGACAGCCTTAGAACCAGAAGACGCTGTGGCAACGAGACTCCCTACCGACCCGTTCTTCCCCCAATCGCTTCCCCTACGATGCCGAAGTCTTCCCACGTGAATCGCGGGCCTCCTTTTACCGTCTGCACGACAATCCCCAGTGGCGCTTCTGCCTCCTCGGGGTGCATTCGCATTGCCCGCGTGGTGGTCTAGCACTTCCTCGTCAAATATCTTTTCAGTCGGTGGCGCCACCTCGTTTCGATGTCACGTCTGCGACGCAGCGCGACCGCTCGCCGTCCCGACGCCATGCTACGACTGTCACCCTGTATCCCTACGCACCGTCCCTCTTACCCGACCTCCTCTCAAGGCGTTAGCTTAGCCAAGCCAGTGGAAATCGTGAGTTCCCGCTGCCATCAGCACTTCTTCGGTGGCTCCACGCACCCAGAGGCTCGCTCAGGCGGAGACTGATGGACTTGGATGCGATTCCCGCCCCCCTCTCATGCTTCCCCACTCCCCCTTCTCAACACTGCCCGTTCACGTCGGTCTCCCCATTCTGGTTTGCTGGATCTAACCATTCTCCGGGGGACGTAAGGAGGGAGGGATACCCTGCGTGCGTATATAAGAGTCTTGACACGCAATGCGTGCCATGGCTGCGGCAGCAGTTGGTTCGACGAATGACCGAGAACGGCCTGTGTTGTGGCTATGCACCAGTCTCGAACCCCAGCATCATCGGTGACGAATTGCAAAGCCAGCGTAGGCCCAGCTGCCCGGCCGTCGTCGACCTCCACCGACGGTGAGCTGGACTCGTCTCTGTTTTGAAATCAAAAATTTACGGGTGATCAATAGTTAGCAGTTGCGTTTCCGGACAACTAAAGGCCCGTTCACGTACCTGAGACTAGCAGTACTCCCGCGACCAAGTTACTCACCAATTGACTGGTCGTCAATAGTTGCAAATGTTCGCCTTCGCCACTAAGCGACTGCTTTGGCTCAGTCGCTCGTTAATCAATTTTTAATCCTCAGGACTGCAGTGGCAAACCTCTGAACCAACCATAGGTGCATCAACAGGAGTTCAGCCTATTTCACTGGACAATTACAATGCTAATCATGTGTTTGAAGACCCGAACCCAGCGTGGCGAGAGTATAAGTCGCACGCTGTTCAACCAAGTTAGTCATCTGGCTGCTAACTTAGTAGCGCGACCGATGCCAGTAGCAGGTGTGGAAAGTCGCTTTTCGTTAACTTGCAACTTTCGTTTCTCTGGCAGCTTCTACTGAATGCACCACAATTTATCGTGAAAAGACGTTGATTTTGTCGTTGCATCCACTACGATTCGTCAAACGACCTAGAGACGTCATGGCTGTGCAGTACGGAAGTGGTACGGCAAAAAACAAGTGAATCCACCGGTTGGTTTTAACACATGGGCAAACTGGCCATACCGGAATTTCTGTGTGCCTTGACTCGAGGACGTTGGTCGTAAAACGTAGCATACAAGTGCGCGAGGTAGCTGTGGTAATGATTACATCATGCTTAGACGTTCATATGGCCGCATACATTATTAGTTAGAAGGAAAAAGAAAACAATGGTAAAGGTTCAGACAACAGACACAACTTTCTGTTGTCTTCACCTGGTCCGGTTTTTTTTTTCGCTAACAGTTTTAGTGAATACGCACCAACTAGACCAACTCGCTTCTCTGATTCCGTCAAGATAACTCGCATGATAAACCTAACTTCTCCAAAGTGGTAATAGCTACCCGTATTATCATTGAAAGCTTTGATTCGATCTGCACTCCATCATTCGAGCTAACAGCGTTGATTCGGCCTACGTGCAGCGTCAAAGCATCAACATCAATTTATTTTGGTCATCTACGGCTTGTATTCGCTGATACTTCACTACTCATGTTTGAACGTCTTTGACCTTTTTTTTTTAAACCCTACAGTATCAATTTAGATTGTGCTATAGATTCTAGGAGACCAGCAACTCATTAAACATTAATATACCTGAACTTCATGTCAAACAACCATTACCTAATTTGAAGCTGCATTTGTGACTTACAACGTGGAGATTAGTATAGCGCTGTTAATTTTCACCGATCAAATCTCGCAAACGAGGTGTCATACTGAGAAATAAGTAAACCCTATTTTACTAAGGGGCGTTCGTTGGGAACTACATTTACCCACGCACACACACACACGCACAAAAACAACGCATGCAGTCGATATATCATTAACGGCGGAGCGTTTGCGTAAACTAACAGTTTAACCGGCAGAGCCAACACATCCTCGCATATCGGTCTTCTGACGAGTACTATCGAAGCTCGCACAGACGTTCCCCAGACGCTTAACTCGCCCCATCTGACACACATAATTGCTCACTTACACTCGCACCTCGTTACAAGTGACGCAAAACTATTTGTCGACGCCCCACTTTGTCGACGCCTCTTTTTCTTTTCCTCTGACCTTCAACACTTAATAACCAATCGTAGCGTGCAAAACAAGTCGAAGCTTGAACAAAAGAAACTGAGTCAGGCTGACAAAGTGGGCAGGGGCCTCGTTTCCCGCCCAGCCAGTCGATTAACGCAAAGCCCGTGTAATCAACGACCGGTTTCCACTCAACCCGCGGGACGTGTCGACGTGTTCTTCCCTAACCGCTGTGTCTCTCTTTGTTTGTCGCTCCTTCTCTCGATTCTCTCTGTCTCTCGTCCCGTGTCTCTCCGTTAAAACCGTACGCGGGAGCGGAGGATCAAAAATCCCCGAGCGACGGGCGCCATTTACTGCGCCGTAATCGGGGGGGGGGGGGGGGGGGAACTCCGAAGGCCCGAGAAGCACAGTGCAAACACGCCACACACACACGCACACCATACGACGTTGCCCTCATTTAAAATCGATTAAATATTTAAAGAGCAGCGTACATTCATTTAAGGACTGAACCCGAGCAGTGTGCTCCTACGCACATTAACAATCCCGTAAATACCGAAGAACGAAAAAAAAAGGGGGGGGCCACAACTGTCTCTACACCTGTTTTTGCTCGATTGCGGTTTTGATTTCGCCCTCCTTCCACTTTTTCCCGCGAGTCATTTTATGGTATCTTCAACACGCGTCCTTGGAAGCTTGTGTAAGCGTTAAACCGCAGACTTTATCGTTACGGTTGAATTTATTATCACTTACTCACAGCTGCTGCTTTCCTTGCACGTCTTTCATTAAGAACCCACGCGGTTCATAACAGACGCGAGGAGCTTATGAATATTTAGCGTTCGTTAGGGTTTTGCATGTTATTAGCGCATCTCACCGATCGTGACAACGTGTATGTTTAGCGTAAATGACACGAGAATGATACATACACTAACGTTTTCGTCGTCAATGTCGTCGAATCAAAGGGCACACACTAGCAGAACGAAAATCTTTGGCGATTACCGGTGAATGGAGTGCATAGTTCCGTGTTCAGAAGGGCAAGTCTAAATGTCATTCGAATGACTGACTCGTCGTACGCATTGATCGTATCGGCAATATATGCCATAAAAATATCCCTTTCATGTATTCGTCCTGTTATTACTCCTGTACACGGATATATCAGGCTTGTCGGAAAATTCATGGTGTGCTTAATCTACGCTTTACAGCATATCGTATGACGCGAAGAATACATGCCATTCATCGACATGTTAACAGCTTTACTCATTCCATTTACACCATTCGTCGTGACGTTACGCAATTACTCATCCATAGAAGGAGATGCGAAATACCAAGGGTGTACATTTGCACCCTCATCGGAATTCAGTTTTAACTATGTCACACAAGGACCTTTGCAGAGACCGAAACGAGTAGTTGTCTGGCCATGCCAGATCAAGCAGGTACGATGAATGTTGCTACACATACCATTAGAGCACCAAAGGTTTTTCACAGCTTACCAAACCTATGTGAGGATTCGCGTTCTCATCAGAAGACCATCACCGTTAGATAATCCAGTTGCCTCTGGATGATCGCTTGGGTCAAACCATTTAATTTTCAGCTGTACGCTTTTGAAGCGAATAATCTGTTACTGGGGACGAAGCTTGAAAAACATGACTTTTTCAAAGGCACATCGTACGGAAGGCATACCGTTTCTCTGGTGCAAATCTGCTTTCATAGTCGTTTGAAGCGGAGCCCCCCACTTCGGTGCCACGAACGTCCGAGCACCAATTCGTGATATATGAGTCACTCTTTATCACCGATTACTAATAACTATGATAAAAAATTTTCTCACGCTTAGATCTGGTATGTATATCGTCAGATAAACTCCTTTGAATTCAGGTGGAACCCACACGACGAGCTCGCTTACGCATTCCGATTACGTCAGATGATCGTGAACAGGTTTAGATTAACGGATTTTCCAAGTGCCAGCAAACGCTGGAATTGTGTGATGACCATTGCCGTTATTTTTGTTGCCATCATCCACACCATGGCAGCAAGTGGAGAAAATGAACAGAGTATACAAAAGAAAAGAAAGGCAAGAAAGAAAGCCTATGCACAGACACCCCTACCGAGCCGCCCACCCCCTGCCTACCTCCATCCCCCACACCTGCACATCGATGAACAGCAAGATAAGAGAAAACGCATGCTTACCTGCAGCTAGCGAAGGTTCCACGCAAAACCCCATTACTGCGCTCTGCCGCGGCTCGCCGCTCAAGTCATCCGGGACGGACAAGAGGCCTTCGCGCGGGGGCAGCGTCCAGTACTACCAAAGTGGCTGGCCTGTAGAATGAATGCAGCACGCACAAGCACACTCGTTCACGCACACGAATTCAGCAAGTGTAAACAGAACAAAGAAAGCAAGGCCAGGCGAGGCGGAACTACGCACTGCGAAACCGCGAAAAAAAAAAGCACCAAGAGCTGCAGAGACGCCAAGGCAGGCGCTACGAGCTCCACTGGTCTGTACACACGCACATACAACAGCGCCACCGTTGGCCCACTCGCTGGACGCCATTTCCCAAATTTGACAAGGCACCGGAAGAGGACCCTTCGCGCAAGCGACGCCTTCTTTATTATTATTATTTTTTCGTCTCCTCCAGCTATTTCTCTTGTGCTAGTTCTTCCGCGACCGCTGCTCCTTCCGCCTTTTACAGAGAGCAATGCCTTCCTCCCGCCTTGTGCACCAGCCTTCCCATTTCCGCTTCCGCTCCTCTCCAATTGCTCTTCTTCCGCGCTGCTCGCCGGGCACCTTTTCTTCGGCCTGACGCACTCCCATATTTTCGCGTTTTTCTAGTCTTTGCCGTCCGTGGTCGCGGTGGCCGAAAAACGAAGTGGTAGAAGAGTTCGTTCCCCGGACACGTATTTATTTTTCCAACAACAGCGGCCACTGGAAGTTTGAGCACGCATGTGAAGGCTTAGCTTGGCAATTCGGGGCTCAAGGTTAAAGAGAAATGGAGTGTTAGGCACTACCATTGCGCGAATAAGTGCCTTAAGACAGCCCTACATCACTGTTCTTTTTGTGTATAAAACTCAGAGTGAGGGAAAGACAAAAGACGATACAAAAGTATCACGACACGAACATTCGTGTTGTACGCGATCCTTTAGCATTGCCTAAAATCTTTCCCGCACCCCAGGGTTGCTTTTATTGCAATAACAATGAAATGAACAGTCTCGACAGGTTATTGCGTTGTCGTCGCCGTCATGTCCCGTATAAATGCAAAATTGGTAAAATATCCCCGTGCATGGTATGTTCTATTCGTGGGTAACAGCGCATCAGGCGTAGGCGACGAACGTTGCTGAATTCGATGTCAAACATGCCTGCCCGTCTTCGTCGCTCGCAGGGCGCATATGATAACCCTCCTTCCTGTTAGACCAGCAGTCGAATTCCGAAGATGAGTGGAAACACCCTTCTGGTCTTTAACGATATTAACGAGAATGTAAAGACGTGGGTAGGAGGGGGCAGCAACTGTCGCACGCAGATAGATAGATAGATAGATAGATAGATAGATAGATAGATAGATAGATAGATAGATAGATAGATAGATAGATAGATAGATAGATAGATAGATAGATAGATAGATAGACAGATAGATAGATAGACAGACAGACAGACAGACAGACAGACAGACAGACAGACAGACAACAGACAGACAGACACACAGAAATTTAATTAAGGCCCCAGGGACTACAGCAACTGTAAACTTTCATTTTTTGTTACAAACGATCCGGTGCCACATAACTGGCACACTTACCCCTTAGTCCTGACTAGGCTTGGTACACTATGGGAAAACACCTTTACTCTTGGCAGAACGAGTGGGCTATGTCAATCCCTGCGTGCGATGGTGTCCAGTAGGAGCAAAGTACTGCGCATTAGCTTTTCCAGCACTTGTTTTGTTGTTACAAAGGAAGTTCATTAAGGCTGTTCGAACTCGCTCGCACAATGACACAACGCGAGAAGCTCAAATAACAAAGCAAAGTAGACGTCCCGATTGCGTAGGACGTACCGAAATCATCTGAGAAAATGTGTAGAGTGTAAAAATGGGTTTGGAATCCCGGATGGATATTGGAGGCGAAGCTGTGACTTACCAGAGTCCCCGCACTGCATTTTTTTTTCAGTCGAGAACCTGATAGACAGAGAAAGAAAAAAACTTCACTTTTCAATACAAAGGTTGAGGTTCATGCTTCATTATTTGTATGTCAAGATCTACACAAAGATGTGAAAAACTATCATTCGGTGGGCGATTAGGCATTGAACATTTGGGTGGACACGTCCTTAACCCGAGTTGTTTGCAAGATAATTGGAAGCAGAGTGTGAAGCGCTGGCATTGTCAAGAATGCAGCAACCTAAGCGGTTAGGTAGATGCCACTGCTTAGTTGATCAAGCACCACGAGTCACTAGTAAAACATGATGTTTCGTAATTCTGGTACGGCTTCCACACGTCAGAGATATGCAGATCGTTAGAAAGCTTGTACTTATTATTTTTCTGCCCATAAGCACTTGAAGCGCATGTGTGTAACACACACATTGCAGTAGTGCGGAAAGAAGAATGAAAATAACATATATTTCCAGCTTTCTTAACGCTTGGCTTATCATGTAGAAATGTATCTCACTAAACAGCGAACATCTGCTCTATCCGATCAGTTGAGTTGTGCTCGCAATGTGGAATCTTCACGGAGACTCTTACAGTCAGCGCTGTAACTGTCGAATTGGTGGTCATGCTTTTAGCATGAAGTTTGAGCAACACCTAATAGAAGCAACGTGTACTACAACAACAACTACTACTACTACTGCTACCACTACTACTACTACTGCTGCTGTCGATACTACTACTACTACTACTACTACTACTAACTACTACTACTACTACTACTACTACTACTTCTACTACTACTACTACTGCTGCTGCTGGTACTGCTGATACTACTACATACTACTACAGCTACTAATGCTACTACTACTGCTACTACTACTGCTGCTGGTGGTGCTTATGCTCTAATGCTACTACTATTACTACTACTATACTTCTCGTACTACTACTACTATGACCACTAGCGCAACTACCACCACCAACACCCATTGCTAACACCACCTGGCAGTCACCAGAGAAAGAGAGGGGGAAAATTCAAAGGAGGCAGAGGCTTTAATGTTGACACATCATTTCAAACATGAGTTCAAGCATCTCGTTTGCTGCTTTACAGTAGGTGGAAGGAGAATAGGAAAGAGAGATGAAACGAAGAACGAATAAACAAAGAAGGGCGTGCAAGAAAGGAATGTGGGAGAAGTGCGTATTCCTGCTTGTGTAAGGGGCCACTCTCAAGTGAACCCATTCACGGAGCCTTTATGAATCGTCCATATAACAGCACGCTCGGGTCGGCATTCGGAGGATGTTTCGACGGAGGCCCGCTGCGAAGACAAGTCAGGGCCGACACGACACGGCCACTATCGAGAGCTTATGTGCGTAGTGACAAGGGCCGACAACGCGTTTGGGAGTGTCTCGCTATCGCACCGATTTCAAGCAGCACTCCCATTCCCGCTGATTGGAAAGGCACAGATTTCTGTGAAAGGAACGTCAAGCCACAGTCCGCAAAAACACCGCTGTAGAGTCCATACGAGGATCAGAGCCCAAGAAACGGGTTCGGTAGATGAAGAGGTACATGCTGCAAATTTCGCGTGTTTCATTAAGATATCGTGGCTTCGTTTCCGAGCTCAGAAGTTTTCACTGTTCCTGAAAACGGTATGCAAGTTCTCAAGAACATGTAGAACAGTAGAACACGAGGAACATATGGTGGCGTACAAGCCATCATATGCGTCGTACGTCATTTTCACGTCCTGCTTGAGAATACGAATCGACAAGAACATCGCGGTATGTGTGACGCGTATTATTGTCCAAACAGAATGTCCTTCTAAATGGCCTCGCTACGTATAGCGTTGGCGTACAAATGCCTGTCTGTCTACACAACTCATTTCTCATTGTTGTTATCTTGTTTCAAGCTTTATCCACTCGTTTTAATATTTGCTTTCTCCTGTTCGTCTAATACTTCCTTCGAACTTCTCTCCGGCCATTCTTCTCCAGATAACTATCGTAGGCAAAGAGCCGTACCAGCGCGCCCCAACCGCACGACCGGGCACACCAAGACCAACGCAAGCAGCGGTGCATCCTCACAAGTGAGTTACGTTCGCCCGTTAGTTGAGGCAGCACTGGGGCATTTCGTTCTCTTTTCTGCGCACGCTGAACTACGGGACTCCCTCTTTCTCACGTGATACGGCTTCCGGACCTTTCTTTGTTTACTTTTTCTCCGCCATTATTACCCCACTGTTCGCTCGAGTGGGTTATGGAGTTGAATGGGCGGTCATAACAATTGGGCATCCTCCTCCGACAGCGTAAGTAGTGAGCACGCTCCTCTATCTCCATATTTTGTTAGCTCTCTCGCACAACTGCTTCGCTCTGTTATTATTACTATATCTCTTTGTTTTTTTTTTCTTCCTCACGAGCCGTGGTTTCGCGCGTCGTCCATAAATAACGTCAAGGGAACTCGCCGGATGCTCTGCCGCTGCCTCTCATGTGTTACGCGAACAGAAAAAAAAAAAAAGATAACGATGATACTGTCTGATCAAAACGAGAACAGCTGCGCTGAAATTACACCTCCCTCAAATTTGACAAACATTTGCTTCTATCTACTTTTTTTGTAATCTAGTACTCGCTGGTTTCAGTTCTCAAATCTGCAGAAAAAAAAAACTAAAGCGATACGAGGACTTCGGGTAAACGTCTCATCACAGTTGTACAGCAAAGGCAAAATTATTCATTACGACCTAACCACCTCGTGTTGTGAAGGTAACTCGTGTGGGGCTTCGTGTCGCGTAATATTGAATATTAGGGGTCCTTCGTTTTTCACGTAATATATTCTCTTTAGTTCTGCTGATTCTCGCGTTACTCTTCTTTTTGCTGGAGTAACAATGTCTTCGAGTAAAACACCAAGTCTGAGTTCCATCCAGGTGGACGTGAACTATAGACGCCCCGGCAGCTTTTATACGAGGATGTACTTGTTCAAACATTTTGATTAGAAAGATGGATGGAAGCCAATCACGGCAAGATATATTGATCGATTATTACTTCTCTTCTCTGTACAAGTTGCGTAATTAAGTGAAAAAAATGCTAAATTTCAAGCAGTTCAGTGTTGTCTACAGTTGCAAATGCTTGCAAATTACTTAACTGCTGTTTCTTTTTTTCATTTTTGCCGATCCGTGTCATAAAAAATGACAGCGTGCCCAACGAGCCTACAAAATGTTACACAATACTTGTATCTAGAAACTTCCGAAATGTTAACGTGTGCCAACATTTCTCAAATGTTCGTGACAGCTTTGTTCAGCAGCAAGCGAATGACAAAACGTCAGTCGCTATATAACTTTTTTTTCTTCGTCACTATAGGATTTTACGACACAAAAGAAATACTCAAAGCTGATAATGTTACAAAAAAGAAAATGTTGCAACAACCATTGGCACTTCGCGGAAAACGTAAACGCCCTTAAGCAAACTTTACGAAAACTAAAACAAAGTTACCACAGTTGGCACTATAGATCATGCAAGACGAGGTCGCAAAAGAGACAATGAGCACCTTGCTGGTCATGGCTTTACAAAGCATTTACCTTCTCGCCTCTTTTTCCTGCCCCTTGCTGTACCTATTGCATGTTTGTAAAAAAAAGCGGTAGGTGCCATTGACATACTGGGGCGCTTGTAGCGACGATGCAGTGCGCTCGTTCCGCCTAGCCCAAAGCTCGCCACTGCCTTCTATGATCACGTGACAACTGACACAGCAAATGCAAACTGCCTCCAAGCACAGCGCATTGGGGAGGCTCCCACGTGAACAGCGGGGAGGTGGTTTCTCATTTGCTGTGCCAGTTGCCATGTGGTCATAGAGGGTTTGATTGATTGATATGTGGAGTTTAACGTCCCAAAACCACCGTATGATTATGAGAGACGCCGTAGTGGGGGGCTCCGGAAATTTCGACCACCTGGGGTTCTTTAACGTGCACCCAAATCTGAACACACGGGTCTACAACATTTCCGCCTTCATAGGAAATGCATCCGCCACAGCCAGGATTCGATCCCGCGACCTGCGGGTGAGCAGCCGAATACCTTAGCCACTATATCACCGTGGCGGCGCGTGGTCATAAAGGGTGGTGGCGAGCTTTGGGCTGGGCGGAGCGAACACACCGCGATGTCGCTACAAGCGCCCCGGAAGTCGCAAAGCAGGTCTTGTACACTGTCTACTCTGTGTTCATCTTTCGACGACTGGTTGGGCCGGTTCCGTGCAGTACGATGGTATAGTTCTTGTCAGTGCGGAACTTGAATACCATTCAGGCACTTTTCACTGTTGCTGCTCACAAGCGCCGCGCCATGCTTCCATGTCAATGTCACAAGCACACGCACTAGGAGCCCCACGACTTCCCTTCGTCAGCTTCGGAGAAAATAAAAGTTCTATTGTCGTTTGGGACGCGCGCTGCTTCTACTCTCTTAACTCGGCGTAGCCGCGCCTTCTCATCAGCTCTTCTCGTGGCGATACCGTCAAAAAGATTGATTGACAGAGATTTTGTGTCGGCGGTGGTGTCGGCGTAGGCATCAGTGTCGAAGGCGGAAACGACATTCGTTTTGAGCGGAAAATTATGACGAATGAAAATATATACATAAAAAGTGAGAGTCGATCCCGTGTCCTCGCAGATGTTCTACCTGGGAGCCAGACCGGTGCTTGAAACTGCTCCTTTAAAATAAACACCGTAAAAATATCGTGTAATGAGAAGAGTTTCTTTCGAGCTTGCAACACCACCGGGTGGCCGAATCGTAGACTAGCATCGTGCGTCAAAACACACAAATTCCTCAACGATTGCTGATGGGCTAAAGCTGCCCACCTATTACAAGGTGCGCACCTTTACAGGTGCACCTGGCGCTAATGGGCCCATTGTGCGTACACTTCGCCAATCTGCAAAATTATTGATTATGCAGTAGTGGGTGCTTCAAAACTTTAAATAGGCATTGCAGGAAAGAGCTACTTTTATGCGTACGAACGTTTTTTTGTTTCATTGCGGCACGAGTGAAGGTGATGCGTACAGGGCCTGATTATTTCGTCGCGTTCTGCGCTTGAAGAAGAGGCTCAAGCGTCTTCCACATTTGCATCCTTTCTTTTTTTTTGCTTTTCTATTTTGTGTGCGTCAAAGCAATTACTCAGATTCTTACCTTATCGGAAACCTGACTTCTCCTGCTGTGAGCTGTTTTTATGAAAAATGCTACTTTACAGTTGTCAGACCATCAACAGGGTAGTGACGCGAACAGGATTCAAATGCTTCTAGCATTCCTGTTTTTGTCGCGTAAGTTACACTGACCGAGGGTGAACAGTTTCGCGTGGCTTATCGAGAGCCGTGCTGCGCATGTTTCAGAAACAGTGACGTCACACGAAGAACAGCTGGCGCACCGAAGAAAGCCTGGAAAGCTTCTTGAGTGGCGAGTCACTCGTGGGCTGACACTTCACTCGCGTGAGCTCATTCTCTGGTCCGTACGTCCGTACGTACGTAGCTCACGCTACTTATATCACAGCATAGCCGAGCTAAGCCACTGATAAGCTTTTTTCTTTCTTTTGTAATCAGGTGGTCATAAGACTCACTCATAACCTGAACGCCTTTTTTCTGCTATTTAAGGGGGGAAAAACAAACGCAGTGGTTTTAAACCTACTGGGACACGAGAGCGCGGTTAGCCGATTGCGACGTGACAGAACAAAATGCAGGCATGGGTGACAATAGAGAGTTTGCAGCTGCACCTTTGGAGGAGATTGGTGCGGGAACATGAACACTAAAAGGCGTCTGTTATTGGCGTCTGCACTTGCTCTACCACTTACTAAAAAAGTTTGGTCAATTGACAGCTTTAACTATTCCGGTGTTAATCGCCATATTAGATGCTACGCACACTTATCAAAACACGGATTCAATAGAACGAGATGAACAACATAGCGACGAACCAGCCACATGCCAGGTCGTACTTAGTTTCTCTGGATTTCGTTACTCTTCGTTTTGATCTCTTTCCTTTCTATTATTTCCCCTTTTTGCCACCCCAAGTGTAGGGTAGCCAACTGAGCCAAGCTTGGTTAACCTCCCTGCCTTTGCTCTCTGTTTCTCCCTCCCTCCAGATTTTAGGTCTTCTTTGTCGTGCTGTGCAAACGTTCAAAGTAATAAATTCTTAAAGAAATGCAAGGAACGAAGTTTTTCGGTCAGTATTTTTTGAGAAAAGCTGGACCATTAGCGCTGAAGAAGAGAATTAGAACTACTGATATAATGATAGCAACAAAACAGCTAATAATGAAGCCAGGAAAGGCGTATGGGACAGTAATTGTGCTGTTTATGTGTATTGTACTAACAGCAATATCGATACGAAGGAAGTAAAATGAAAGAGAACACAGCTTAATTGCCACCGACAGGGACTCAGCCTGCTGTCAACCCTTAACGAAAAGTTGCAGGTTCGGTATCTGCCAGCGTCACTCTGTCTTCTCGTGCACTTTACTTTCATTACATCTAACCACAATTATCAAAGTAGACTAAAACAGTATATACTTAGCGCCCTTTACACGTTCCTTGGTTTCACGATATTCCAATTTTCATTAAGACAGTGTCAAACAAAAAAAAAACAAGCCTTCCAAAATTTTCTTACTTCGTGAACGACTGCTAGTTGCACGTCATTCGTAACCCCCCTCTGCGCCGACCCCCTCCTTTTTCCAATCTCCTCCCCAAGAGTTCAGGTTGAGTAGGAAAGTAAACATTATCACCCAAGGCGGCATGAGCAATGGCACACGCCGCTCAAGCGGTCACACTTCGCTGTCACCGCCGACTTCCTTTCCCTTCGCCTCACGTTATCCGAAAGAAGGACTCGACCCAACGGGAAAAAGAACCGGCCACATCAAACATCGGTCCCATTCACCTCAGAAACGTCATCGCTGGCTCCTTTCCCTCCGGTCGCCGGGGCCCCTACCTTGTCGCGCAAATTAATCCCAGAACAGACATTTCCGCGTTCAACTACGCGACGATGGAACCCGCCCCCGCTCCCCTCGTTTCTCTGTATCCCCGCGCCGGAAAGGCACGGCACGCCCCTTGGTCACGCAATATTTACGAGGGGGAACTAGAAACTTCCCCTCCCTGAAGCAACGCGCAAAAGATAAATGGAAGGGCTAGAAAAAAATAGCTCGGGAAGAATAAAAGCAGAGATAGACGCGCGATGGACCGGGTCGCGCAAGCCCGAACGTCGTTTGCCCGCCCGCAAACTGTTCCTGCCCGCTACCAAGAGGCAATCCTCTTTCCACGCTGGTTCCATGCTGGCCACTGAAGCTAGGCCTGGTAAAAGATCGTCTTTTTGTGAGCAACACAGACAGAGTTCACAGCTGCACGAATACCAGGAATGCCGAAGCACTTTCGAGGATCATTAGAGCGAAAAACTTCGTTGCCTCATCCAATGCTGCCTCATCTGCGTCATAAGTGGGCCTCATCTGCGTCATAAGTTCATTGAGCACCTTTACGTTGCTCGCATGCTGCACAGGAGCTGCAGCGGACCTTTGTTTCAGTTTACCGGTCGCCGGAAGTTTCTACGGTCGAAGGGTCATACAATTTTACGCCACTCTAATTTGGAATGCCATACCAACGGACGCGAAACAGCAGAATAATTTTCCTATAGTCATGAAACGCTTCATGTCGTTTTTAGGTGTTACAATTGTAAATGGCGTTACTTTGTCTGCTGTTTCCTGTTGAACTGAATCATGTGTTTTCTTATCCTATTCCTTGGCCTTTGTCGCGGTTGCAACCACTTGCCCAATAATGCATAGGCATGTCACACAATTGGAGGGGGGAGTAATTCTTAAATGAAAAGAGAAAGGTGAGCCCCGTAACTGTCTCTCATGGGGAGGACACCTCAACAGCAGCTCACGAGGGAGGGGGGTAAGGAGTAATTAAAAGGATAGGATTAAAAAGTAAAGAGATAGAGAGAGAGAGGAAGGAGAGAGTGAGGCGCAGGGACAGCGAGCGACGGAAGTAAGGAGAAGAATAGGAAAGATGGACACGGTCGCAGGAGTCCGAGAACGGGGCACCACACGGCGAGGGCTCTTGTCGGCGTCAGGAGATGGCGTAGGGCGAGCCAGTCGGCCAGAGCTACGCTGTCATTGGAGATCGCGGAGACACAACCGGTCGGCACGAAATCCAGTCAGCGAATCTCAATTGGTGCGCCAACTGAGCTATGCATGAGACCAAACAAACGTTTGTGAAGTTTTATGTTATGTGCGCTTCAAAGTTACAACTAAACGAAAACGCAAAACGGGACCATCGGCTTCCCGAGCAGCCAGATACGAGTGATGCAAAAAAATCATCACGTCGTGACGCCACAATGACGTCACAGATCTCCAGCTTTTGTGACGTCATAACGTGGCTGAACGGTCACATAACGTCATCGCATGGCACCGTAGCTTCTTCAAAGATGATGTGATCACGGAGGCTATGTAAAATCAGGGAAGGTGCCTGCACTCACGAAGGCACGGCGAAACTACCTTCGGTGCAGAAAACTATCGTAGAGTAGTGGGGTAGGAACAATGCATTCATTGCGAAGAAAAATAAAATAGCTGTCACCTTGTAGTAGTCCCAAGTGAGTGTATAGAGGACCGCGTGGTTTATAGGGATGGTACATATGAGGATGTATACTGTTGGTGTTCCTTAAAGGGACACTTAAACGAAACAATGACTTACTTGGCTTAGATTAACAAACTGCACAATGTAAATCAGGCTTAGATTAACAAACTGCACTATTATAACTCTAATCTCATATATTTAATCGTCTTAAGTTAGTTATTAGCGAGAAGATCAACGTTCATCTTTCGTCCGTGAACTTCGCGCCAAAATCTCCACGCATTACGTAAGAAGTTTTCAAAATGCACTTTTTGTTATTTCGTTTTTCATTTTTGTTTTCAAATACTTTTTGTATTTGCGCGGCATTGGCTGGACGAAATTTTCCGAAACTTCATATGCTAGGTTCATGGCACCTACAGGTGACAATGTACCTCAATTTTATCGATTAGAAGCCCCGAACAACCTAGTATACGCCTTCGAAACTTATGACGTCGCGGTGTTTGGTGCGCGAATTTCGAAGTTATCCACTGGCACTTTATTTTTGCGCGTTTTCTCACTTACCAAACGTCGGTGTCCCTGTAAAAGTGGTGTTTTCGGAATTGTGAAGTTGTACTTTAATAATACGCGAAAAACCCTCTTGCTCTTCAGTGCCCCTCTAAATCTGAACCAGGGTACATTAAAAAAAAGAAATGACAAAGCCGGGCCTCCGACCAGTGAAGCACCTGATTGGCTAGACCAAGATAAGAAGAGAAGGGTAAAATAGGCAAATATATATAAGAGCGTATATTTCGGGTTTTTTTTTCCTAGTGTCAAGTAACCGCCATGGTTGGTATCGAAGCCGCCGCCTGTAGATACTGATCAGCAGTCAGAAAACTCCCGCCACAGTTTAACAGGCAGGAAGAAATTGTTCACATGTGAGAAGTACGAAGTAGGCTTTATCAAACTAAAGGGCGTTTATTCGTGCAAGCAGTTCCAGTTCTTAAAGGTCTGGAGTACACAGCGGGCCTTGTTGGCCGAGAAGCGATGAAGCCAGCGTTTACGATGAGAGCATCACCTGAGTGGTCCTTCCATGGGCGCAACATATTGTAAAAGTGATGATATTTATGAATTAGGCTCGTAAGCGCCGACCATTAAAGAAAAAAAAACTAAGCTCTCGTAGTAGCATTGTGTAGTCGTCACAACGTTCACTAGTTAGCCAAAACTGCAGTCGGTAAATGGCATCGCCGGCAATGTTACAAACAAAACGAGATGAACAGTAGTTCTCGACATACAATTGCAAGCGCAATTAGAACGATCGCATTCAAACTTCATTGTTGCGGAATCCTGCCTCAGAACTACTTTGGGTTATGGAAATAATAATGAATAAAGTACCATCCAGGAAGTACGACTACGGTTTTTTTTTGATGGGGGGGGGGGAAGTGTATAATATTTAGTCGGGTGTAGTTTAACCTTCGGCATCGCGATGGAGGAATACATAATTGGGGTGCCCCCCTTGAGCTTAAAACTCGTCAGCATGACCTCCCACTTCCATGAATTTACTCAATCGCGCTCTCTTTACAATTGCTTACTTAAGGTGCAAATATTTATCGATTATTACTCATTGACGTTTTACGTATGAAAATTGTTTATATCCACTGAGGTAGTCCCGGTTTCCCCGTCGACCACAGATATGAATCGAGGCTTGACGAAACGCCATATGCTCGGCGCCTCGTACCACCATTTTACCCCACAAGCGATGAACCAAACTGGTCAGTCCACACTGTCTGCGGAGAACGCGTCCGCTTCGAAGCCCGTGGTCAATTCTAAGGTCGAGGGAAGTGGGGCGGATAGCAATATAGACCACAGTCCCGGCGCATGCCGTGCTGGAAGAGTAAAGGAGGAAGAGGAAAGGGGAGTGCAGAGAACTGTCTGAGGACTTCGTCAAACTTTTAAAACTGCTTCGGTGTGTGTGCGTATGTGAGCAGAGGAGTAGGAGGCGGAGGAGGAGGAGGAGGGTATGCGAAGAGGGACGACCAAATACTCAAATCGAATTTGGGGAGAAGTGGCAGCATAAAAACACAAAAACAACAACAGAAAGAATATGGAGGAGTTGTTTAAACGACGCTAAGGACCGCCCTTTAAAATATTGCGGCGGAGTGAGGGAAAAAATTGGGATCCGTTTTGGGGAGAGGGAGATCTCTTAAAGAGAAGGAAATATAAGAAAAAAGTAAAAGATGACGCCGTTAGATGGACCACGCGCAATGTTCTCTCTTTTTTTCGAACCAGAGGTAGTCACGCGGGGTTTGTAGAAGATAAAAAATACAGAGATGGAGGGTGATGGTCAGAGATGTGTCCAAAGGTGGGGTGAAAAGGGGGGGGGGGGCGGGACTACAGCGTAGAGGGCGCTGACGCTATCCCCGACACCCTGGATGCTCAATGTTCGTCCATTCGCCCAGACGGCGGTGGTGTGGTGTCCTCTTCCTCCATATAGAGCGACCGGCAGCCACCAGCGCCGCCGTTGCGCAGTTTGCATAAGTGATGAGTCAGGCCTAACTTCCTGCTACGTCTCCCTCTTTCGCTCGTTCCAACGACACCCTTTGATGAGGACCAACACGAGGAGGAGAAGGAGGAGGAGGAGGAGGAGAAAATGTTGTAGCTCGCTTGCACAGCATCTCTTGCCTTTTCATTTGCTGCTATTTGCTTGTTTCTCTCTTTCTCCCGACTATACAGCTCTTTCCTCTTTTCTCCTCTCTGTGGCTTTCAAATTTGAGTAGGGTTGAAGACAATTCTAGAAGAGCCCAACTCTTTCGTCCTAGTATTTTCTTACCGTCTTTCTTTTCTTTCTGACCACGTCGGGCTGGAAACTTTCGCGAAGAAGCGAGTTTGCAAATTAAAAAAAAAACAAGGACAGGAAATAATAAAAAAAGAAAGCATCGAAGGGTATGTAGAGTATGTACCACATCACTACGCTTTACTTCGCGCAGAGCGGGTTTATATTTTTTTGCTCCTCAATCTCATTTCGAGAAGCAATGGCATAAAAAAAATGAATCCCTCAGAGTGAAACACAACTTGTAAGATAATCAAGAAAAATATTAAGAATGTCCACGCCAGAAACACACACACACACACACACACACACACACACACACACACACACACACACACACACACACACACACACACACACACACACACACACACACATACACACACACACAAACACAGAAACGAGGCATATGTTACGGCAAAATTTTGGCACAGTCGAGTCGCAAAAAAAGAATTAATAAAAAAGCGAGAAAAGAATATGCGTCGCTTTCAACGTCAACTCGAGACGACAAGACCGCTGGAAGTCCCACTCTCTCCGTAACCCCCTCGCCCACAATCTCCGCCTGCCTCTATTTTTTTTTACCCTTCTTCGTTCCTGCTATTTCCTCGACAGACAACTGCGTCTTCCTCAAACTCCTTATGGTCCCTACTTTGCGTTTGCCGCTCCCTTCCCTCGTTCCGCGCTCTACGAACGCTCCTCGAGCTCGACTTTAAAACACTATCCAAGCAAGTCACCCCCGGCTGAAATGGGGAAGAAGCGTATGCCATCTCACTCCCCGTTTCGTCCTCCGCACACTTCCCCATCTGTCTCGCTACGGCCTTCCTGTCGTCTCCCTGCCTCCCCATTCCGTCCCCTGTTTGTTTACTCACCCGGAGCCCTCCTTGCCACGGCGAGCCGGTCACGACGAACGCGAAAGTGGATTGGGGAGGAGCGAGAACTCGAAACGACCTAGCAGAGCTGCCTGCCTTCGCTGCGTGTACAGCTGGAAGAAGCTGTTAGCGCAGACAGCCCCGCGCGTGAAGGAGAATGTTCGTAATACTGGAACGCTGGGTGGTCACGGCATGGATACACTTTCGGGTCATGACGGCGATTTCGCTTTAAGCAAGGAGGCGTGTTTCGGTTTCAAGTGCAAAAATTTTTTAGCAAGATTTGTTGGCTGCTTACGTTGTATTAAAAGAAAAAAGGACGATGAGGCAGAAGCAACTCGGATTGTTTTCTGAGTAAATAAGATAGCAAAAGTAGATAGTGAGTTCACAAAAACAAAGTTGCTTTTCCAACGTTTGATGGCCTGTATTAACACGGCATTAGCCAAGTTAACCCAACGCCAGCAATATTATAGCCACCATGTAGCAACACTAGTCATTCCCAAGAATTGAGGATATCTGGATGTGGCGCCATCTCTCGCCGGCAGCAACGGCGTCCTGACATAACTGACTGGGAAGTAGGCGAAAAAAATATATATTTGACGGTAGTTATCAAGAATGACCCCAGGTTATATTTAGCAGACACCCACTGATACATTTAGGTAAAAATATAGCAATACTAAGCATATGCTTTTCAGGCCAATGGATTGATTGATTAATATGTGGGGTTTAACGTCCCAAAACCACCACATGAATATGATCCCAGGGCAATTGAACACCGTCTTTGTGAAAGCCTCGACATTTTTTTTTCATTGCCCATATGGGCAAAAATGAACAAGGTTGGAAGACAAGTTTCTTCTACGCTGCTGCAAATTTACCTTCAACCTGGCTTTAGTGTGTTCAGCGTGAAATGTGGACACAGGAACGCAGCAAAGATAAGTAGGAAGCCTTTTTGTCTTGTCTGTTTTTGCGTTATTGAAAGGCTAAGCTTCTCTTCGTCTTTTCTGTGTTGCCATGTCTGCATTTGCGCTGAGCATTGTTAAAAATGAATTACGAACTATCCTAATCCTACGCGTTACTTCAGCTTGGCAAATCCCCCAGAGTGGGCATAAGCGACCCGACAGGAAAAATCAACAAAGGGCATAAGTGCAGTAAATATAAAATGCTGCCATCGCGGTACAAAGATGTGCAGCCCAAAGGATCACCGAAACCGAGTATTTCGCGTCTAGCATGATATATTACAAAAAGCTGAAAGAGAAACAGGAACAGTTGAAGAGGCGTGACGCTTAAAACATGCAGGCGGCATATATCCAACACACAACTCGGCAAGTGCCACCGTTAAAAGTGCCAGCCCTTGGTTCAATAGAAACTGTCCTGAGTACTCCCAGAAAAACGTGACGACATGTAAAACTGCCTGTTAGTAAATTGTATGTGCGAGAAAACACGAAGGGTTCATATCCAACTGTCACCAAGTACACAACAAGATGCAATAAGCAGTTTTGCAGGTCAATAGGTTAGTGACCTATTTTTTAATTGTTTTTTGGTGACTCTCTTGGCTAAATCCACTTGCAACAAACTCCACCCACGCACTCTGTCACGACTCGACGAGTGTACAGAACACAGAAATGCAGTAAAATAACAAAACAAAGCGACATCGTCTGGCTATACTCTTTGCGAATACTTCTTTTTTTTTCGCTCTACTTTAGGTGTTCTCACTCTAAAGTATTCCTGTCGGGAACAAAAGGTCTTTACGAAACACAGAAAAGAGAATGAGAGCAGGGTTTGAGCTCCAAATGTTTGTTATTTATTTGTATCTATTTAGTTCTCCCGGCAACAGTCGACCAACAAACCAAACGAAGGGGCGACTGCTATGCTTTACTCGCGTTCCACGGGCACTTCGTTTGCGTTCGCCTCACGGGAAAGTTGGGATGCCACTTTCAGGAGCGGCGCTGTACCCGAAGACGCGCTTGCTTCAACTCAAATTTCCTCTCGTAGGGAAGAGATGTTCCGTTTCCTTTCGGTGGGTGTATAGCGAGACCATCGCGCAGTGGATGTAAAAGTGCGCGCGCAAGCACAAACGCACGCATGCACGCGCAAGTAATGGAGTGGCAAGGATAAGGGCGGACGCAGGCAAATAAGTTTCTCTCATACGGCTAGGTTTCCACGAACAGAATTAATGAAAAAAAAGTGGCTTTTTATTTGTGCTTGACTGCTTCCTCCGAGATTATTTTCTTCTCCTATTCTTGTTATTTTCGTATCACGAAAAAAAAAAGTTGTTGCATAAGAAGCAATGAATGAAGCTCTCAGGTCTCGCGATCACGTTTCTGAAAGGTAGGAACAGCAGTATGTTGAATGCGTGTGCCTTTATGCATCCAACGACGAAGAACAAGTGTGTCAGATTAAGAGAGAGCAAGTTTAACGTAAGTTTAGTGGTGTGAATATTCACTGTCAGTGACTGTTGTAGAGCGAAAAAAAAAAACACATTCACCTATGAATACAGTACTGCCTCATGTGAATTCTAAGTGGTGCGTCGTAGTGGGACAAGGCCAATAGCTTTGGCTTTGCGCTAGGTATTGACTACACCATAAATCATGTATTTCATGAAGCCGCACAACACCCACTACGCCATTATTCATCTCCATGCGGATAAGCGAGGTATACCCACTAAACATGTGTAAGGTATTACGTGCGCTTCGTTGACGGTGCATGCGGCTACTGATGATGAAGAATTACGGCTGAGCACTTTGCAGAGTGTGGAAAGCATTGCCCCACACAGTGGTTGTGCAATTAGCAGTGCGTGATGACTGGTCGTTGTTTAACTCTTTGTCCAGGCTATATTACACAGACGAACGTGATTCTTCGTCCGACGTGACGCCTGTATACGGTCTTTTCGCAAAAGAGTTTCACGCACCTGCGTGGTTCTGTGGTAGAATACTCGTCTGTCACGCAAAGGGGCCGGGTTCCCACCTTGATCAAGTGTTAGGAATGATTTAAGTACTGAATTTAGGCTTAGTGTGAGGCCAAAGTCCAAAAACTTGTCGCATACGAAACCCCACCCTTGGTCGTTCTACGGCCGCGTGCGCACCAGGAGGCACAGCTAGAGCAGACCAATACTAGATGTGCTGGTCTGGACACGTGACGTGTTTAGGGAAGCCCATAAGTCCACGGTTCTAGTGAATTATGAATCCCACTCGTTGGTTTCCGCCACTAATTCTTCTCAATATCTTCAGAGGCTGTCACACCAACCAACTATGAATGAGACCGAAATAAAACTGCTAAATGTTATACCAAAGCGTACTATACTCGAACTGATGCTTCCGTATCAATTTCCTATTAGTGAGACCTATTAGTGTGTTGAGAACGAGGTTGATTTTTGAATTATTCAAAGCGGTGCCCACAACATAGATGAAGGTCGTAGGGGCATCGAAGAACCCTACATAAACATTCTGGGAGAAATCTACAGTGGATCCACAGCCACCATATTACTTCATAAAGAAAGTGACAGCATCCTAATAAAGAAGGGTGTAAGGCACGGAGACACAATCTGACCAATGCTATTTCACTGCGTGTTTACAGGAAGTTTTCAAGGCCCTAGATAGGGGAAGAGTTATGGATAAGAGCTAATGAAGAGTATCTTAATTACCCGTGATTCGCGGATCACATTACTTTGATGAGAAACTGGGGGGGGGGGGGGGCGTATTTCAGCTCATGATGACTGAACTGGACCTTAAAAGCAGAAAAGTAGGCCTGAAAATTATTATGCATAAAATTAAAGTAATGTGAACCATCTAGCAAAAAAAGCAGTGCAACAAAATCGAAAGTTGGGCTAGTTGGATATGCATGGTATAACTATCAGTTGAAGCGCGCGAAAACAGACAGGAAGAGAGGACAAGCGCTTCCTCTTTTCCTGTCTGTTTTCTTGCCCTTTAACTGATAGTTATACCAAGAAAGCAGTGCTTTGTGATAAGTGGAGAGCCGTTGGAAGTTGTGAAGAAATATGTCTACTTAGGACAGGAAGTAACCGTGGAGTAGAATCATGAGAGTGAAATATGTAGAAGAACAATGACGGGGTGGATCGCATTCGGCAAGCATGCATCAAATTATGAATGATAATCTGCCGCTGACTCTCAAGAGGAAGGCATATAACAGATGCAATTGCCAGTATTTACCTACGTAGCAGAGACCTGAAGGCTCACAAAGAAGGTTCAGCTTAAATTGAGCACGACGAAGTGAGCGATGGAAAGGCAAATGATAGGTATGTAACCTTAAAGGACAAGAAGACAGCAGAGTGGCCTAGAGAACAAACCGGGGTCAAGGATATCATAGTTGAAATAAAGAAAAAAAATGGACATGGGCCGGGCACGTAGCACGCAGGCAGGATAACCGCTGGTCACTATGGGTAACTGGCTGGATTCCCAGAGAAGGCAAACGCACTGAAGGGAGACAGAAAGTTAGGTGGGCCGATGAAATTAAGATGTTTGAAGGCATAACGTGGCATTGAAAAGCACAAGAACGGGTAGATTGGCGAGTCATGGAAGAGGCCTTTGCCCTGTCACCAGGATGATGATGATAATGAAGAAGAAGAAGAAGAAGATGATGATGGTGGTGGTGGTGGTGGTGGTGGTGGTGGTGATGGTGGTGGTGATGATGATTATCATAATGGTGATGATGACGACGACGACTACGACGACGACGACGATGATGATGACGACGACGACGACGACGATGATGATGATGATGGTTATGATGAGATAAAGGTGCAGCGTTCAAAACAAAGAGGTTTGGTTTGAACGCTGGTGTACGCAGCACTTTGAGAGAACGATATGTAGCTGCATGGAGGAGAGTGAGGAGGGGATGCGCATGCGCAATGAGGAAGCGAGCGCAAGCAGCTGGTAGGAGAAAAGTGAACAGAGTAACGCGCAGCTGTTGAAGAGAGGGAAGAAGGAGAGTTGCGCATACATAGTGTGAGTGCAGACACCGGACGCGTGACATACCCACGAGCAACAGCTGTTCCACATCTAAAAAAGAATGGTGATAGCACGCTAAGTTCCTGAGGCAGGCCGGCGAATGTCAGGCGACGGGAGTGTGCGTAAAGTGACGACACGGAGCCGAGCTGTGTCGATGCTGACAGGAAACCGCTTTCCGTGCTCATTCAGGTGGTTTAAAAGGAAAATAAAAAGAATGTGATTGGCCGGGTAGGGTCACACAACCTACGGGGCCACACAGGGTGGCTAAGAACGATGCTGAATGGCGTTGATCTAGCTCAACTCGGTCGCATGCGAGGCAAACATAAATGTTCTGGTGTGCTCACATCTCATCAGAGCTCGCAAGACGCAACAGTCCCATGAAACGCCGAAAGAGTCATGTCACATGAGTCACCCATCTACAAGGCTGAACATCTGCTCATGGTGACGAAAATATTCCTTACCTTAGGTACGAGCGACACATCGTCTCCGTCCCTTTTGTAGGCTGCGAAAGCTCATACGACAGGGCGCAGTGTGAGTGCAGTCGTCGTATCAGGTGAGAGGCTGTCTCGTCCGAGGCCGTGACAGAGTAAACAACAGGCAAGTCGTCTGGACGCATGGTCTCTTTGATGATATTTTATGTCCCGTTCAGCAAACACCCGGCTGCGCTGGGTCGGATGACATGCAGGGACTTTTCTGTCGCTGATTTATGGGAAAGGACGAAATTGATTAGATACGTGCGAAATGCTGATTTGAAAAAAAAAAAACATGAAGGACACGGCATGGAGCGATAATTCCGCGATACAGCACACGCCTTGAGGCGACAGTTAACTGGGCGACAGAATGTGGACAGAAAAAGGCCGAGAGGTGAGCAGGCTAACAGACTGTCACAGGTGGAGCTGCTCGAAGTGTTGAAAAAAGTGCATGTCCAAATAATTAACGGAATGGGTGCAGTGGCGTTAATCTATTGGGGGGGAGGGAATCTGTGGAGCTCCTGGCTATCCTTGTGGTAGGGCAGAAGGGAACAGTCCTTGAAAGTGGTCCCCTTTAGATTTAGCTTCACAGTTTTAACTAATTTAGCTGGAATAGCTGAACAGTTATTAAAATAGGGGGATCCTTGAGCTTCGCCCTCAAAGGTAAACGCGATATCGATATCCTATCCCAAGTGCGTATTTCAATCACTTAGTGCACACTTTTTATTGTATGAGGTTACTAGAAAAGTTTAAATTGTGGATTACTGCAATGTATTGAATAAAGTTGAAAGTGGCTTGTGCCAGTGAAGATTTCGCATATGGCTGCATTAGGTGTAATGGGCAGCAAGCTTTAAACCATAGGATATTACGCGCGTGAAATCTTTTCGAAATTGCTATGCGCCCACTAAGTGGCCTTCATAGAATAGGCGCAGTACCGTGTGTGCCTTTTGTAGTGGGTGACCGGCTTTGAGCCATGGATGGGTGAATGCGAAACTTTATTTGAAGTCCTGAGGTGCACGGCTCAACGCGAAGTGGGCCGCTCCCACGTTGGGACAGTCAGGCCAAGCCCGACCGCCGCATCGTGGGCCCCCTGGACAGCCCACATTTGATCGCCGACATCGGGGCTCTAGATTGTGGATAGCCACTAGTCTTCATTGGATTGGTGCGTGCCCCGCAACGAGGGGCTACGCCAGAGCATGTGATCCATTCAGGCGAATTCGTTGCAGTGCCTTAAGCCAATAAATACAGTACACTGGAGCTCAAATTACACAAAAAAGTTGTACTTCAATGTGATAGCATTAGCACTTGATTGTTTAAACCGAACGACACATTTACTAGAAATATACCAGTGCCCATTAATGAATTACACTAGCAAAATTTACTTCACCAACGGACATTTCTACTATTTACTGCTCAATGCTGTTAGATTAAGCTCTTCGGCCAAGTGCCGTGGCTCATGCTCGTTTTATTTATTTTATTGCAAGGCACGACTAATTTTTGCAGAATGAAGGACAAACCTATATTAATAAAAAAACAAAATATCCGCCATCACAGGATGTGAGTTCGCTTTGGGTTTTTTCCGGATTTATGCCACTGGGCGACACGTTAAGTTACCGACCGGGAGGCATATATCGAAGAGGGAATAATTTAGAAGGTATACCGTCTAGTTGGCTCACCTAACCTTGAAGAGTGCGTAAACGGTGTAAGAGGAGGAAGAGGGAAGAAACGAAGGATAAACAAACACGCATACTTGAACACAGCTGTATCAACCATCCACGCAATCGATTTGGTATACGTCCCTTTCAATGTTGCAGGCACACTTAAAGCTCTCGACTGGGTTGTTAATGTTACAATCAGTACTCCCCGCCCCCCTCAAACACAATCCTTCCAAAAATAAAAAGAATAAACAATAAAAACACTGGCATGGTTTGTTTTTCAGATATCATATCAAATATGGGGGGTTTAACGTCGCAATTACACCATATGCTTATAAGAGACGCCGTGGCGGAGGACTCCGGAAATTTCGACCACCTGGGGTTCGTTAACGTGCACCCAAGTTTGAGCACATGGGCATACAGCATTTTCACCTCCATGGAAAATGCAGCCGCCGCAGCCAGGGTTCGATCCCGTGTCTACGGGTCAGCAGCCGAGTACCTTAGCCACTAGACCACCATGGCGGATAAACGGAGGAAATCTTATAGATCAGCTTCTATAAGGAGTCAACCTATAAAATAATAACGAACAAAACGCGTGAATTCAGGGAGAAAATAATAAGGAACCATGCGAAAACCGGATGGTTCTTTATTAACCGGAACCGAATGGTTCCTTATTATTTCTTACCGGATGCGAAAAACTGCATCCGGTTAGAAATAATGGAGAGGGAATAATGCCGCCACGCTGACTTTGCCTTGTAGCCTTCAGATTTCTACTGTAATCTACGAGAAAAAGCTACTGCACAGCATAAAGGACAAATTAAACGCAGATATATGCACTGGCAGCTACTGTTTTCACACTGTCACACACACACACACAAAAGAGTCTTCTGTCTCTTTTCCGTGAGTCCTTTCTTACCACTTCTTTTACCATATTTAAATAGACACGTTAACTCTCTTTGGATATCATTAAATTCTGGTTGGATAGTCATGAGAAGGGAAAGAGAGGCAAAGAGGTGTCGTTAAAGAGTGATACATATACGTGGCGAGCCAGAACTCTACTTTTTTTTTTCTTGGAGTGCATATCTAAGTAGCACTGAGCAACTCCTCGCACAGCCTCCAAGTCCCACTAAGCAGTGGCTCCTCAAACCACAGCGATGTCTCGCCGCAACAATATAACGAAGCTTGTCTTCGCCCAAGAGACTTGGAATCCGGAGTTTGGCAATACCGTGGGCTCCGAGTTGGCGGGCGGAAGCCTGCCATCTCGGAGGCCACGCGCAATACGGACAGTGTTCGAAGCACTCGCCGCGCCTGTGGTGGCGCCCTTCTCTTCTACCCTCACTGTGGCTCTCTCTCGCAAGCCCAACAGTCTGACTCAGCAATCGAATTCGACTTGCGGACTATACAAATTTCTCATCGCTTCTCTCATACGTCCAAGAGAGGGAATTCAGGAGAACTTTCGCCATCGGCAAAACGGTTCTGATCGAACTGCAGGCGTGACGCAAGTGCACGCCTGCGCAATCGGCATATGCCTGCGCCGGAATATGAGGTTTTACGTTCGTATCGTTGTCAAAATGAAATTTGACAACATAAAATGACAAGAGATCCGGATGAAAAAAAATCAGATCATCGTTATCAGAAATTTATCGCCGACAAGCCTACAACCAACAGCATCAATCGTTGCGAAAAGGCTCACACGCAAATGCACCTGTGAACAGCGCCCTTTTGTTGGTCGCACTGATACACCAGTGCATCGATGGGTTTTTGTGTACGACAGCGCTGCTATCTAAATCTGTAACTCTCCATGAGCTTCGCCATGAACTATTTCTCCGTTTCTTCGTTCTTCAATTTCGCATTCCTTAATGTCGTCTACAAAGATCGCTGGAAAATGTGACAGCTCCACGAGATTATAAATTCCACTAGGGACCTCTTGTCTAGCCTTCACCACCTTCTCTAACCAGCCCCCTTCCCCCCCTCCCATCTAACGACGTAAGAGCGTGGCGTAATGCTTCGTTCAGGGACCATACCCCAATGCAGCACTCTGCGTCGTCGAGCGCTACGGCCGTGTTTAGCGAGAACACGACAAGACCTTCTCTTTCTTTTATATTTCAAGCACGCATAGGCACGCATACATCCTCATTAGGTGTCAGAGTTTCCGAAGAGAGTGACAGAGCGGAAAACTGGTTATAGAAAGGCACGGAAAACCAAAGAGAAGACCGCTTTTGACACATCTACAAAATGAAAAAAAAATATACATAACAAGAAACCATAATGAAGAATTATATTGAAAAAATAAGAGAAATGATTAGACGTGACAGAACCAGCATTTCTCGTTAAAACGTGAGTGTAAGGAAATTTAGAAAAAAATGCAGGAAAGACAAATATACGCAGTGGCGAATGGTCTCATTACCTTGACTCACGAAGGGAGGGTCACTGGTTTGCGGACGTCTTGGAAGAAATAAAGGGGTATACTGACAACGATATTCAAAACAGAGTTCACCCTCCTATACAAAACTCCTGTATACAGAGACTACTCTGTTCATAAGGTATTTACTGGCATCGACGCTTCCGCGACGTGCGGATAGAGTGTTAATTATGGCTATGGTTGCTTCATACACCAGTGGGAATAGTTGTGAAGACGTGACGTATAAAAAACATCAAAATGGCCGCTTGTGCATCAGCGACGGAGCCAGAGCTCGAAGCGGTCGCGCAAACATGATGATACCTAGCGCGAGCACTTTACGATAAAGCTATAGACAGATTTGCACGTCAGGGTGCAGTAGGAAGCAGAATAATCTTTTAAAAGCGTACGGTTACGGATTTCAAGGGTGCATTATTCATGCATAGCAGTACCCTTTAGAGGCTCATGTGGAGTTGGCCTTTGAACGAAACTACCGCAAGAGCTGCAAGATTATGAAATGTAAAGCATGACATTCATGACACACATGTCATGATTTTCATGCTATGGCTAGTCAAATATGTTCCTCATACAGTCATGTTATGCCATACCAAGTTTGGTATCGATACCATTATATAAACGGCCAGGAGAGCTAAAAGTCGTAGGCAACTAGATAGATAGATACGCTCAAAGTCGCCGAAGTTCGCCAAGAAATGCTTCGCATTGAAAACACAAAAATTGATCATTTGCATTGAGGTACCTTTTTTCAAATATGAGAATGCTTCGTCGGCATCGCCTAGCTGGCTCCATATTGGCAGGTAAGGGCTAGAAAATTCGTCGCTTCCCCGTTCATTATTTCATCCTCTTCCCTAACTCTCCCTCTTCTGGCCTCTTTCTTCGCACCCATCGCTTCTCGAGTCCCCTCCACGGGAAGAGGTATGAGCCGGAGCTCCGGTTCAAGTTCTTTGTCGAGCATTTATTATCACTCGGCCCACAGGCGCGGCATGCCCGTGTGTCCTTTGTTTGATTAACTCCCGGCGTGGTGGCCTCGTCGGCAGCTTCCTTTGGTATGGGCGGCCGCGTGGAGGAGATTCAATTTCGAGCCATCGCGTCCTCAGCCGCATCATCCCCGACCCGACCGTCGTTCTTGGACGGGAAGAGTCGAGCCGGAGAGAATACGTGACCGAAGGAGGAGAAATTAAAGAAAAAAGGTGTGAACTCGGGGGTGCGGGGACTAAGTTCGAAAGGTGGCACGAGACTTTGGGGCTCGCTGCACGACTTTGTAGGCGGTGCTGCGACGGCATTGAAAGAAGGTGGTCGGAGGGGGAGGGGGGTGTATGGGGAGGCTCGTCCTTAACGATGTTTAAGGGGGTTCTACGTCGCTTCCTGAAAAAAAAATGAAGCTGGAGGAGAACAGCACGTGAGCAAGCAAGGTGGGCGCGTGACCTGTCTTCGGATTGTGATGACACCTTGGAGTAAATTGAAGACTGGGTGAAAAGCGAAGATTGCAATACTGAATTGTGTTTCACGTATTTATCTTTTGCTACAGGTCTTACTTTAATGCGCTTCAACAATCAAGAATCAATATTAAAAATGCCTGTCAGCGTCACTTCTGGTCACTACACCAGTAGCAACACCGACAGTGTCAATACGGAGTGTCAATGGCGAGGTGCGAGAAACCATCACGTACACTTATATTTAGTTGCACGATGTAAGGAAATTCAGGGTGAATAAATTTATCAGAACCAATTCAGAAACCTTTATAATCAGCCCGGCGTTTTTTTTTCGACATGTTAAATGGTCCTTAAAACATTTTTTTTGAGTATTCATCGAACGGCTTCGTTATAGGATTTCATTGCCTCGCGAATGAAATTCCCCACATTTTTAACAGTTCCTCAAGTACGAGCACTGCTACAAAAAAAAATCAGCGCGAACCACGACGGGCTACAAAGACAAATATTCTTTGTGGACCGTCTTGGAATTCACTGAAGTTTTCACTTTAAATGATCTGTACCAACTAGGCCCAACAGGCGGTTAACCGCAGTTACTGGGATTCGTCGTTTCTCTCCTTTCGTACTTGCAAGCACACTGAAAGTTGCGTAAGAGGGATCAAAATGGGACTAGAACTACGTCCGTTCGTAAGCGTGTGCTGTCATCTTGCACTCATTCGTTTTTATCTTCCTTTTTGTATACAACACATGCTTTACTTTCAGTGCGATCGCGAGCGAGCATGTGGTCACGTGGTGGCCTCTCGTGGCGCCCATAACAACTACGCAGCACACGATGCTCAATTCAGCCAATAGTTGTGGAGGGTTGGGTTCATGGCGCAACCACTTGAATTTATGACATCACCTGTCGAGAAAGAAGGGAACGATTTCTCACTGTCTTTGAGAACTAATTAAAAATTTTGAGCCACGCGCTGGGCTGATATGTTTCACTCGCTTGTTCTCAGGAGCCTCGAATACCCTTCGGCAGCTGCTTCTCGACCACGGTGAAAAAGCGTTACAGCCCCCCCCCCCCTTGAAAGTTCACTTGGTAAGTGAAACCCCTCACCTCTTGGCAGGGCACAGGCTGTGCCAAACAAAGTAACGGGTGTTAAATGTCTTCCCCCGCAGCCCCCCCCCCACACACACACACTTTGATAAGCGAAGGCGTCGAACGTGGACGTCTGATGCAGTGCCAGCTCAGACGACAGTGCCTATACGAAGCAACGCGAAATAGAATTGGAATAGCAACAAGGAACGTAACGCGTAATACCGCACACAGAGAAAATATCCATCGCCAATCGGACGCAGAAGTGCGTAAGCAAAGCCCCACTGAAGCACCAAGACATATGCGGAAGCTGTGGAGTATATCCTCCCCGCTTATTTTTATTTAGTCCTTTATTGTGACATAATGTCCGGAAAAACCCACAAAAAACTGGCAACGGATGTTGGAGGCGGGCAAAAACAAGTCCGGCGCGTGAGGACGAATAATAATTCGCGCAAAGTGCGCACGACATTCTCCGAATCGTAGGCCCCCACCCCCTTGTACCTCTGCAGTTCCATCGGCGTTCTCTCGTCTCTTCCTATTATTCCCGAGGCCTCAACCACGAGGAGAAGGAGATATTCACCACGTCACGAGGATCTCTTGCAGGAATCAACTCGCACGTACAAAACCTGAGGACAACGCCGCACGAACGAAAATACGAGTCCTAGCCCTCTGTATTTCCTACCACCAACTCGCTGCATTTCTGTATTACAGCCTTTCCTTTCCCTTTGCCCTTCTGGTGTCTCGCTCGCTGCATTTCTGTATTACAGCCTTTCCTTTCCCTTTGCCCTTCTGGTGTCTCGCTCCTGGAGCATATGTGCCTCAGCCGAGACAAAGGCAGGCAAACCGTGCACGACGACTGCACCCTCTCTGATCTCTAAGAAACACAACGGCTCGCGGGGACGACTGGCGCAAAATCAAGCGAGGCGGCCGGCAAAAAGAAAGAACGCATTACTGTCCGTGTCCGTATCTATTTATACATACGGGGTATAGACCAGCTGGATAGATAAGGAATAAATACCAAAAAGATGCGGAAGACAAAACAACGCGAAGATAAGAAACCGAATCCCGCGAGTTACGCACAACTACAGCCCGGAGAAGTACGGCGAGCGCTCGACGTCCCTTCTCCGTTGTCGGGAAAGACGCCTGGTGCGAGTTAGCGGGACTCCCATTTCGTACCTCCCGCGTCGGTTCTTCTCTCATATCCCTACTTCATCTCCCTATGCCGCAAGCCTGCGCCTCCCCATTTCCCCATTCTTCGGCCAGCTCCTTCTCTCCTCTAAACTCCAGCAACCTCTCCCGAGGTCCCGCCGTCCCCGCCCGCTTCGTCTCCGCGCAACAAGAGGTTCTATTGATCGCGACGTGCAAACAGGTGCCCTCTCCCCTACAGTCCCCCTTTTCCTTTGTTCTCCTTGTTGCGTAATTTTCTTTTCTCCGCCTTTTTCCTCTTTTCTTCCCTCACTGTGCTCTCCCGGCGAGTTCGCATACCACCCTGGGTGCCCAACTATCTTCGTCTCTTTTATTTTGTACGCCAATATTTTTTTATTGCACTCCCGACCAGCCCGCCAGTTTCTTGGCGCTCTTTCACCTCCGTAGTTATTTCTTTATCTCGACGGCTCGTCGGCACTCTCACTCCCCCCCCCCCTTGTATCTTTTCTCTCTAGCCTTGTCATCTTCCCCTCCTCTCTTACGTCGTCTCCCCAATTGTTTCTGTATCCTTATTGTCTTTCCTTCTTTATGACATCTCACTTCCCAAATGTTTTGCGTTTGGAAAGGCCCTGCATATCTTTCTTCCTTTCTTGTTCTTTTGCTTTTGTGCCAAATGACACCTTTCTATTAGGGCCTTCTTGTTCTTTCTATTAACTAAATTTTCCCCTGCTCTCCATGTTCTCCCCCTTTTATTTCAACTTCACTTTTCTTGTTTTAAAAGAAATTCTCCTCTCCTCATCCCTAACCGTCTAGAGTTACCTTTTCTTCAGTGCATTTTGCTTTTTTTCTTTTAAACAGTGTAGCTCGCTTATGATTCTACCGATTTAGAGTGGAAAGGTTTTTTTGTTTTTTTGTCTTTTCTTCTGAACACTTTGCCTTGTTTTCTGAGCTTCCCTCTCAGGGCGGTACGACAAGCGCGGTAACGTTTTGAGTTCTCGAATTTCGATAGGAGCAGCGAACGGTAATGCCACGTCTACGGTTTCATTTCTGTCTTCCTGCTTCGGTTCACGGGCTCCGCTGCGTATGTTGTCACACCAACGAGCTTCGTACTGCCTGTGAAGGCGAAGGCTCCACCACGAGAAACATTGACAGGTCACCTACAATTGGTTCATTTCACGAATGCATATTTTTTCCAAATTGAAATGGCGGACAGTGTCAAACGATAAACTTGTGTCGAGTAAATTATCGATTTCTCATTACCAGTATCAGTGTCGATTTTTAATTGCGATAGCAACTATATGGACACTCTCTGCTGTTCTTTGCCATCGCCATCACCGTCATATAGCCAGCATAGTAACCGTAATCACTTTGCACTGACTTTATGCCTGTACAGTACCATTGTCAAAGCAGATTCGATGCGAAATGCTGCTTAAAACTGACTACATTTCCCTTTTTAAGCTTTTGAACAAGCTGTGTGTGTATGAAAAAAATCACAACAAAGTGCAATTGCGTCGATGAAGTTCTCTCTCTTTCTCTTGCTATATATATATATATATATATATATATATATATATATATATATATATATATATATATATATATATATATATATATATATATATATATATGTGTGTGTGTGTGTGTGTGTGTGTGTGTGTGTGTGTGTGTGTGTGTGTGTGTGTGTGTGTGTGTGTGTGTGTGTGTGTATGTGTGTGTGTGTGTGTATGTGTGTGTGTGTGGACTTTGGAAGAAGAAGATCCTTCGGCAGCTTTGTCCTGTGCAGCCGGAATAAGAGAGTGAGCAAACTAAATTTACCCTTTATCAATCAAAACTTGGCTCTGGTTTTATGCTTCAAACTCTGCCTCATTGACATGCACCTTAAGGCAGAGCACGCTATACAGGCCACTACTTACGTGTTGTGGTTCGGATTTATCCAGCGTGCAAGCACACACACTTACGTTCTTACAGCACCTCAATGACACTCAAATAAAGGCAGAGCACGCTTTACAGGCCACAACTCAAAAGGTGTGGTTTAGAGTGCTTCAGCCTGCAAGCACACACACCTACGTTCTTACTGCACCTCAATGACACTCAACTGAAGGCAGAGCATGCTTTACAGGCTAATACCTAAGTGGTATTAGCCTGTAAAGGCTAATACCACTTAGGTTCAGTGGTGTGGTTCGGATTGTTCCACCATGCAAGCACACACAAACACACCATTCTTACTGAACCTCAATGACACTCAACTAAAGGCAGAGCACGCTTTACAGGCCACAACTTAAGTGGTGTGGTTCGGATTGTTCCACCATGCAAGTACACACACACACACACACAAACACACACACACACACACACACACACACACACACACACACACACACACACACACACACACACACACACACACACACACACACCATTCTTACTGAACCTCAATGACACTCAACTAAAGGCAGAGCACGCTTTACTGGCCACAACTTAAGTGGTGTGGTTCGGCTTGTTCCACCGTGCAAGCACACACACCAACGTTGTTACTGCGCCTCAATAACACTGAACTAAAGGCAGAACACACTTTACAGGACGCAACTCAAGTGGTGTGTTCCGGAATGTTCCAACTTGCAAGCACACACCTACGTTCTTACTGCACCTCAATGACACTCAACTGAAGGCAGAGGACGCTTTACAGGTCACAACTTAAGTGGTGTGTTTCGGACTGTTCCTCCGTGCAAGCATACACAGCAACGTTCCCACTGCACCTCAATGACACTCAACTAAAGGTGTAGCATGCTTTACATGTGGTTCGGATTGTTCCACTGTGCAAGCACGCGCACCTACGTTCTTACTGCACCTCAATAACACTCATTTAAAGACAGAGCACGGGTTCGAATTAATTGTAGGAATCCTGAGAATTTTTCTTTTGCATTATTTTTCTTTGTCTCCGATATATATATATATATATATATATATATATATATATATATATATATATATATATATATATATATATATATATATATATATATGCCCAAATTTAGAAAAAAACGTAAAAGAAACATTTTCCTACGCTGTGAAGCCTAAAGACTGCAAGCGACAGAAGCTGCGCGTAGAGGAAAAGCAAAGACGTGGTTAGAACCAAGCTGGCTGTGTGCGCGGCAAAAAGCCTCCCCTTAAACGGCTTTCGTTCGAGTCACTGCCTTCGGGGAGGAGTTTAAATCTCTACCGCATAGACAGAAGAAGCAGCCTGGAGAACAGCGGGGTGGGAAAAAAGCAATTAAACGAAGGAAAATAGTCGAGGGAACAGAGAGTGGTGCGGAAACACCGCCGGACACATGTTAACCCCAGCGACCGCGCTAACAAAGTGTCTCCGAACA
This sequence comes from Rhipicephalus microplus, assembly GCF_043290135.1. Classification (NCBI taxonomy): domain Eukaryota; kingdom Metazoa; phylum Arthropoda; class Arachnida; order Ixodida; family Ixodidae; genus Rhipicephalus; species Rhipicephalus microplus. The sequence goes on from NC_134709.1 coordinate 45,937,802, forward strand.
AACAAAGATACGTGCGACGGCTGGTGCTCTCTGGGTGGAACCGAGTCTCAGCCCAGTGGGACCGTAAAGACCACTGAACACGGAAACAACGAGCTGCTAGGGTCTTATTTTTCCGGCGAGCTTTACTTCGCCATTTCTTCCTTTCTCTCACACTTCCCTGCCTCTCGGTACAGCATGATTTCCTTCACCATCTCGCACCTCGGTCTCAGCGTCAAGGAAAGGCTATGACGATCATTTCCTTTTTTCGACCTACACTACTTCGCTTGTTATCGCTATAAAAAAGGAATACGTGAACTCTGTTCTTCAATACAAAAAAAAAGGGCGGGTAAAGAATAGCAGTGCGCTATCCCTGCCTCAAGACTTGTCGAGCCCGAAATCATTCCTTCTTGAACCTTGCCTGCGGATGGACGGATCGTCAGAGGGCGTTGTTATCGCCAGATTACGTTTCCTCGATCTTTTCCACCTACGTTCTTGAACCTGTGTCTACCTTCGGCGGGCGCGTCCAGCGAAATCGGGAACTCGCTTTAATGCCAAGCTCTATAGATGTTAAATTTTCGCAGGACGGAAGTTTGGGGAAAGCTGCATCTCTCGTTCGCATGATTCGAAATTGCGTGCCTTCGTGTAAAATAAATCATAAATGAAAAAGTGTGTGCTGCGCGAACAACTGTTCGCAATTTATCTCCTTTGGTTCACTGCTGCGGCTTAGATACTAAAAGCCATCCGTGTTTATTTAATTGAGCCGTGTTTCCTTAGCTGCCTTCGAGATATTTCAGAATAGAGCAGCACAGAAAAAAAGCAACGAACTTCCCAAAGAGACGTGAGCGCATAGCAAAGAACATTGCATGTGGTGTGACACGTTCCATTTGAATACATAGCTACAAAAACCGTATCTCCAATGCTAGCCACAACTACATAACCATTGCACATGCAGGCCGGCCACGACTGGTCAGTGTTTGAGAGTGTTCTTAATATGGAAATATACACGGTACAGTCTATTACTCGCAGTGCAAGCGAAGTTACACCCCTCCCTTTTTCTATTGCACATTTTTGTTGAATACAATTTTTTGCTGTCATGAAATCTGCGTCCTTCCTTCAATCGATGAATGACAAGTGCTCCCGAGTTTTCACTCAGAAAGGTGTGTTCTATTTTCAGTTTTTTAACCAAAATTGGTAACCGAGAAATGCTGGTTTACTTTTCATAAAAACGTTTTGCCTTATCAAATCTTTCATTGAACTGCGAAAAACGTGTTCACGCACAAACGAGCTTAGGCAATACCCCCCGCCATGATGCAAAAAAAAAAAAGGAGGCGGGGAAGGAACCTTCTCGACGCGAAGCCTTCGCCGCCGCGTTAACGAGGAACGGAGCGAGAGCCGGCGTCGTCGACACCTCGGTGGGTTCTTCGCGCGGGGTCGCGAATGCAAGACAGATACAAATGGTTTACCGCTGCCTGCCGTGGCGAATATGGCATTCGTGCTCGCGGCACTGGCACGAACCGCGGATTCACACTCGTCGTTCCCGCCTTCTCTCTGTTCTCCCACTTAGCCACCGACACTCCTGGGCCCACAACCCTCGCATCGCATCGCTAAAGCGACGCCGCAAGCAGAACCGTTATACCTGTGTTCACCAGCGCGAGAGTGCCGTTGGTTTGAGAAAAGAGATGCCGCGTGAAGGTGGGGATAACTGAGAATAAGATTAAAGGGTAGAGGGAAGTTTCTCCGCTGAACGTCGGTGGGGGATATTAACCTTACCTGGGGGTGGCAGTGGGAGGAAACGATCATTTTTAGGAAAAAGACGATAATGGTTCGGCAGCCCTTGCCGGGAGTACGGCTGACTATAGAACAAATGCAGGATTAGGAGAGCGAGGGGGCCGTCATTCTTGTTGTCTGGAAAAGAGGGTGAAAGCGATAGTCCTGAGGCAAAAATAAAATAGGTTACAACTTAGGCATGGAGCAGGGTTCATTATAGAACAAGTGCGGAATGCAGCGCCATCTCTCATCTCCACAACCGTCGCAGTGCCGCGGTTCGCTTGAATTAGTGTTCAGATCATGCCTCCATCTTCTTCCCTACGTTGTTCTTCGTCGTGCATGTGGAGAGCCGCTCTTTATTTCCTTTCGCGCAAGTAAGGACGGCTCCTTGCGACTCGGTTCTCGGGTGTATACCAAGGAGCGTCGTTTGAAAGTTCGTCGCTATTTGCGTCTCCCTGTTCAATCTGCCGTCGCTCCCGTTGCTTTATATTTTCGCAGCTTGCCGCGCCACTAGCACGAGCTGCTTAGAGTGACCGCTTATCGAATTTCCCATGAAGAACCAAACCTGTCAAGTCGGTGGAGGGGGGGGGGGGGGAGGGAGGCGTGCGTTTTCAACCGTCATTCGAACATATATATATGACGGAGTTGCTTTTAGATATAAGTTCCATCTATTTGCGTACGGCAAGCGTGAAACATGAACCACGGAATACACCTTCAGTGCATTTTCATGAGTTTGAGTGCCTGCCTCTTGTTTATATTGTTACGGGGAGCACAGCCCTCGTATTATTGATTGATTTGTGGGGATTAACGTCCCAAAACCACCGTATGATCATGAGAGACGCCGTAGTGGAGGGCTCCGGAATATTTGACCACACGGGATTTTTTAATAGCACTCTTATGAAGCGCAGTGTTTTCTTTTTCAGAGACAACCTAACTCGTGAGATTCATAACAGTGAAAAAAAAATCTTAAACTAACCCGTCGGTAGAACTCACGTGAATAACTAAAGCCATAAAATTTAGCCACAAAATCCCGGCACCACTCAGCGATGCGAAAAACAACGTGAGATACCCTCCTGTACCTACATGTTTGATTAAAAATTCAATGACAGGAACACTGTATATGCTGAACGCGACGCGGCACAAAATGTCCGGTCAGGTAAAAAATAAGGAAAATATCAGATCTCAGTCACGGGACAAAGAATAAGCCCACACATGAAGTGACAGAAAACGTGACACGGTCAGCTCAAATTATATATTTCTCTTGCTCTCGAACATTCTTGCGCCGCCCGTGGCACATCAACCGGGTCTGTCGATTTACCCCCGTATTCTAGAACGTCATTTCACTTAACGCTTCACCTTGACTTGAAAAAGCCGATGGAAGCGCCTTCTCTAGGCACGGCAAGTCACTACATAATAGCGATAATGAGGTGCGATTCTCGAGCAGCGCAGCGTCATTTTCAGCCGAGCGGCGGCGCAGTGATCAACTCCGTCAAGTGAAGGGTGAAAGTCGAGTAGAGGAGCGTTTGTGAATACGGGGGTTAGAATCTGATGTGCGCGTGCATGAAATGCTGTGCCATGGAGGCGGGTAATAAATTCGGCTCGAGGTTCACGAGCACTGGTTTTCGAGAGGGGCCAGCGTTGCTACAGGTTCAGTGTCACTGAAACGGGTAGTGACTAAATCACTATTCAGCATGTCATTATTCAATCAAACATTTTTTTTTACCACTGCTTCGCTCATTCTTAACGCTCGCGCAACGTGAACACTTCCTCTTTCAAAGCACAGTCTCACTTAATCCCTCGAGTAATTCAAGAGAGCGAGAGGTTCTTTATTAAAAAAACGAAATTTCGGCCGGCGTCTATATCAAATCAAATCAAATCAAATTTCATTTCATCTTTCGAAAGAAAAAGAAAAGATAGGAGCTGTCACAAATAGCTACAACAATGAGTAGCTTGGCAAAGCGACAGCCTATCTTAGTAGGACAGCAGCATGCAATGAGTAGGACAAATAACAACGTTGAACATACTGTAGGGTACACAAGAGTTTTCGACACGTATTAACGAAAAGCTGTAAAAACATTCGTATAGGAACGAAAAAAAAAAACCCCAAGCGTGAAATGGTTTTGTCTAGGTGAGAAAAAAGTATTTAAAGAAACAACATAATAGGGTAACCCATCGCGAACCTTCAAAGGATGTGTAAAATAAAGGTTCTAATATTATGAATAATATTTCCACTTATGCACATACTTATATCACGGAACACTTTCATTGATAACATTTCAATATCGACGCCAATCGTTCTCTGCAATTGGTTTAACAGTGATGGTAGCCGGTAACGGACCATCTGCTTCCCATAGTTTGTGCGACATCGTGCCACTTGCCACTTCTCAGGGTTTCGGGCGTTGTATGTTACTATATTTGTTTTAAGGTTAGCTAAATTTGTAAGGCATTATCTTGGTTTATTGTGCATTGTTTATAGTAACGATAAATCCTCTATTCATATAGTGATTGAACTCGAACAAAACTCGAATATATTGGTTGCGTGCCCTACTTCCCCTTACATAAATTAAATTATATGAGTATCGATAACTAAATTATATGAGTATCGTCTTTGTCATTCCTTCAAGCGTGAAATCAAGTATAGTACATTTCTACTTCGTAAGATTGCTCTGCTAGAGCCGCGAAAACATATATGCAGAACAAGAAATACAGATATATGGCACGTTCAAACATACAGAACAACTTACGGCACGCAAACCCTGAAAAACCAGCTTCCGCGACTGCTCAATAGCTTCGCAGCTAAAAACGCACCCCTTGAAACATTGACAAATAAAGAGTTGTTATCATTTTTTCTTTCATAATTACTGTTATCTGTTTGCTCGCGATTTCTGTGCCTTAAAAGTGTACTTCCTTGTATTGTGTCTTTCATTTCTCTTTTTCTGTTATATTATGCACATTTGGTTGCGTTATATTATGCACATTTGGTGAATCCTTGCTGCTCGCCAAGTTAGGGGTCAGCAGCTCAGTCAAGCTGTACGATCCTCGGATTTTGCAGCTTTTACTGCGGGCCCCTGTCATCATGTACACAATGATGATGAAATAAACGTATTATTATTATTATTATTACATATGGCGAGTGCAAATTCCAGTAGAAGGGGACAGAGTGATAATAAAAAAAGTATATATAAAGAAACATAAAAGGTGCGACTGAACTTGATAAAGATATTCACAAATATAGGATGTCAGGTAATTTAAGGCTTTCTGATGTGAAATATGCAATCGTTAGAGCTTTCCGACAAGGCTGAATTCTTACAGTTAATTGGAGGCGGCTGTAAAACCCGTCGCTCTTTCGAAGGACTGGGCACCGGACTTATTGTTCAGTGCAACGTTAGCTGATATGGACAAACCATGCCCACTGCTCGCTCAAACAGTTATCACCCGTCACGGTACGCAGGGCATTCAAATTGTACGTATTTCACTGCAAATATGCTGACATGGTTTTCAGAGCAAATGCTGGTTCTATATGCCTCATGTTGCCGGTATGATTTCTTTGGTGATGCCTCCAACTGCCGCGAAATAACAATCGATATAATTTTGGAGAGATGCCTTATTGATCTTGTCTGGTAGGACGCTTTCTTTTTGTTTTCTTGGTGTGTCGTTATTTCACCTTGTTCTCTCAACAAGAACAAGTAGAAGTACAAGTTCTTATTCTCAGCGTGCTAAATGGGCAACGCTGAGCTTGTTTGTTATGTTTTTTCTAATCATGATAGTTTCGCGTACTATCTTTTCCTATACAGCAACGATACTTAATTTGGTATATTGGAATCGCCAGCTTTCACGCTGTTAAAAGTGTTCCCTGTCATTAGAAGGCGCATCTCAACGTCGCTATTCTTCCACTTGGTTGTAGTTGCATCCGCCTGATAGTCCTCTCACAACAACAACAACAACAACAACAACAACAACAACAACAACAACAACAACAACAACAACAACAACAACAACAACAACAACAACAACAACAACAACAACAACAACAACAACAACCACAACAACAATAAAAATAATGATAATAATAATAATATGTTTATTATTATTATCATTATTATTATTATTATTATTATTATTATTATTATTATTATTATTATTATTATTATTATTATTATTATTATTATTATTATTATTATTATTATTATTATTATTATTATTATTATTATTATTATTATTATTATTATTATTATTATTAAGTCGGTATATAATTTATATGCAATGCCGATATATATTTTGCACATAGGACTTACTCATATTTAGATGCACCTAAATTTTCCTGCGTCAGACTTAACCGAACGCACACTCATGAACATTTTCTTGAACCAAACTCACTCGTACTGACACTCGCCGAAATATTACTCATCAGGACTTCCTTAAACTAAGAGTCACAGCTCGGTCCTTGTAGGAGTTAGTCGACTCATGAATGAGTTCATTGACCTTTTTGGAACAGACTATCAGCGTCGTGAATCGCGCCGAAAAAAGAAAAAACCGCCGGAGTGAGCTCATTATTCGCATTTTTCAGAGCTTGTTTACAGGGCCCTTTAACCCAAACAGAAGACGCGCTGCGCTTGAGCACGTGAAGAGTTCCCCATCAACAGGTGCAACACGAGCAGCAACGACGACAACGAAGGTGCGATGCAAGCACGGCAGCACCGAGAAGGCAAGACAGCCGGCGATGGTGTCTGACCTGGGGCGTGTATTCCATTGCGAATAACACTCACAATCGCGGCTGTTATTGCTTGAGAATACACGTCGCCGGATCGGAGCGAGGCAGCAGCTTGCAAGCGGGCGCCGTGCATCTGGACTTGGGCTACACTGCTTCGGCATCTGCCACGGCTGGCGCGAGCGAACGGCGAAAAGCAAAGACACGAAGCGAATGCGTGGGGAGAAAACGTGAACGCGTTGTCTGCACCTGCAAACAAGGATCGGAAAAATAAACAGTTTAGAAAACGCCACTAGTACACCACCCTACCCGCACTACACCGACTCCCCTTGAATTTAACCATGTTATTTTTTTTGAACATCGTATTCTCTACTCGCGCATTCTATTATAAACTGGGTGTTTTGGACTCTATATACTGGAGCATTTCTTGCGTGACTTACCCTAAATACATTCTTTAGCTGTCTCATGCATGTGCGAAAGCTGTATAGAGGCTATTGAACATCTCTTGTGCCACTGTGCCCAATTTGTTGAAGATCGCCGGACTCTCCAGTGTGCCTTGAATAGACTCAATGACCGGCCATTTAATGAAGCAAAGATGAAGAAAGCCACACGAGCCCTCCTGAGATACTTGACAGCAACTTCATTGGGGGACCGCCTGTGAAACTCGGCATTGTCGGTGTGATGTGACATGTGTCTATTCTTCTCTCTCTTTTTTACTCCCCTCTCCCCTTCCCCTTGTGTAGGGTAGCAAACTGGACGCATAGTCTAGTTAACCTCCCTACCTTTCCTACATTTCGTCTCTCTCTCGTATGCTATAAGATGCATAAAGGACAGTGAAGTACCTTGCCGCCTCTATCCTGGCACTGTTGTGACTAATTTACAAAAATTATTACTTACCGTTTAATTTATTTATTGTAATAGTAATTGACTGTAATTATTGACTTGAGGGCGCGTGTTTGTAGTATGAAGTTTTAGTTTGTATCATTTTAGGGGCACCTTTCGTTTTTTTTATCACGAATGTTGCACGTTTGAACTCGACGTGTGAAATCGAAACTGATTCATGTAGAATTTTGATACTTTGGTATGAATCTATGAGTAACTCTTAAAACTTTTGACGGAGAACATTGACTACCTGTAATGCTATTTCAAATATCATTAGACGCCTTAGCAAATATCTCTCATTTGCTCACAAGCTTCCACGTGAGAATACCTTGTGCCTTTTGCACTTCAGTATACTTCGACATTGGCCATGTTTATACTAACAGTATCTTTTTCGAGCACAAATGAGTATGTTACCATATGATGACTCTTCCCAGTGAAAAAAAATTGTTAAAAGCCCCGCCGTGGTGGTCTAGTGGCTAAGATACTCGGCTGCTGACCCGCAGGTCGCGGGTTCGAATCCCGGCTGCGGCGGCTGCGTTTCCGATGGAGACGGAAATGTTGTAGGCCCGTGTGCTCAGATTTTGGTGCACGTTAAAGAACCCCAGGTGGTCAAAATTTCCGGAGCCCTCCACTACGTCGCCTCTCATAATCATATGGTGGTTTTGGGACGTTAAACCCCACATATCTATCAATCAAAAAATTGTTAAAAGGGGATTTGCAAGCTACGAGCTGTTCGGAAATAAGCACGTGTGTGAAACAATTTAGTGGACTCTTCAATTGAATCATACGTACTTTTCTGGGCACAAGTTCACCCCCAAGAAATTATTGTTTGTGTGTTCCCTCTTGCAATGCCCGACAATCTGGTGGAGATGCTGGATACGACTGGAATTGACTTTGTGCAAGAGAGCGGAGCCCTGATAATCAGCGATTGAAATCTGGCGAAACTGACTTCAGTACAGCAGCGTTCAAGCCGCCTCTTTCAAAGTGAGTCGCCTGATTTCATACCACTCCCCACTGCTCCAGCAACACAGGCAGTGGTAACCGCCAACTCAAGAGTGATGGCCAATGCGGCTTCAACATCAGAAATCATCGTGTCTCCGGCCTGCTTGCATCGGCCCTTCCACAGTGACACGCACGAAGATGTAAAAGACTGGCTGGAGCATTTCGAGCGGGCTTGGATTGAGGCAAGGAAACTCGACTGCATGGAGGATGACGCGAGAGTACAGTTTGAGACTTAAAGGGTGATAGTGAGATGGGAAGACGTTCGACGGGGTTTGCTGGCTGCGCATGCCAGTACCGATCACCGGGAAAAGCATACCACGCTCTCCAATCCAGGAACCAATGCATAGACGAGAGCGTCGGTAATTATATAGAGAGCATGTTTCGCCTCTTCAAACACACCGATACGAACAGGACACAAGAAAAGAAAGTGCGCCATTTGATGCGTGTAGTCAAGCACGACTTATTTGCAGGGTTGGTTCGCAACCCTCCCATGTGCCTGAATTCCACACCGAAGCCACGACCATAGAGAGAGCCTTTCAGCAGCGTGCCCGTCACTACAACCGGGATGCCAGTAGTCCGCCTGCCTACGTCCTTTCGGTAAGGCAAGACAACAGCAGTGAACCGCGGAGGGAGCTGGTGTGGTCCATCGCTAGAGAATAAGAGCTCCGAAAGCTTCTGCAACAGCAGGTAATGCCGACAGTATCATTCCTCACATCCGTCATTCCTGATGAAGTTCGGCGCGCCATTCTTCAACGGCAACCTGACGTGCAACCTGTTCGACTCCAACAACCACTGAAGGAACGACGTGTACCAACGTATGCGGGCGCTTAACTCCAATCCGCCATTCGCAACTCCAATCCGCCATTCGCAACGTCGGTTCCTGCTACCCATGCCAGCGTCGTAAACTCCCGATGTCTGCACCTGCTGGACCTCTACAGCCACTTCCGTACCCTTCAATGCCATTCGCGGTTGTAGGTATCGACCTTTACGGGCCTCTCACCGTAACATCTGCTGGCAAACGATGGATAGTTACTGCCGTGGACCACCTGACATGCTACGCTGAGACTTCCTCTGTTATTACAGGCTCAGCTGTGGAAGTTGCAGACTTTATTCTTCACGCAATAATACTGCGTCATGGGGCTCCTCGTGTACTGCTTAGTGACCACGGCAAAGTGTTCCTGTCACAAGTTGTAAATGAAGTACTGCGCGCTTCTGGAACTACTCACAAGACAGCTTCAAGCTACCACCCTCAGACAAATGGTCTCACGGAAAGATTTCACCGAACCCTTGCTGACATGATAGCCGTTTACGTCCAACCCGACCACAAAAACTGGGATACTCTTTTACCATTCATGACATTCGCTTACAACACCGCCGTTCACCGAACAACTTGCTACTCACCGTTTTACCTCGTGTACGGACGCACCCCGACTACCTTTCTCGACGTCTCCTTCTTCAACAGCCATGGGAATTTATGTCAGTCTTCTAGCGAAGAATACATTTCCCGCCTGGCCTAGTCTCGCCATCAGGCTCGCATCAATGCTGAAGCGAGACAGCACGAGCGGAAGATCATCTATGATGAATCCCACCGCGTTGTGTCTTTCCAACCTGGTGACGAGGTGCTGCTTTTGACACCTATTCGCACTCCTTGTCTTTGTGACAAATTCCAACCACGGTTCATCGGGTCATACATTGTTTTAGAACAGACTTCGCCGGTTAATTATTGTGTGCCACCACTCGTCGCCCCAACAGACCGCCGCTACCACAGAACAGAGATTGTCCACATTTGTCGCATGAAACCTTTCACGCGACGTTCCCCGTCACTTTGACTTACGGCGGCCAGGGTGTCCGCTTCCAAGTGGGGGGAATTAGTGTGGGCGTTTGTTACTTACATCGTCATCATCCCTGCATGAATACAATCACCATCATCAGCTTGTTTCTTTGTCTTCATTGCCACTCTTGGTCATCATCGTCATCGTCTATGTACTGGCTCTGCCCGTTCGCTTTGCGAGGTCTTTCCTCAAATAAACGCTGACGCAGCCAAGACTACCAAGACGTCATAATATATATATATATATATATATATATATATATATATATATATATATATATAATCTTTTTATTCGCTCCCTTGTAAGCTACTTGTGAGGTGTCGCACGCTGATGCAAACAGTTACGGGGGCTCACTTTTCTCTTTTTTCCCTCTTATAACCACAATCTCAGTTACAAAGCAAGCCATCTTGCAATATTACAGATATTTGCGGAGACTTCACACAGGAACACAAGAACAAACAAACAATAATTTATTTTTGGTTAAACAGGTGTAGACGTCTGCCTTAGGGCATAAGACTGACGCCAAAAAAAGACTTACTTCAAGACAAGCTCTGCGTACGCTAATGGAATATGGAAGCCACACGTCGCTTGTCGAATCCTGCCAAAATAAGGGTTCCACTGCCTGCAAGGAAGGTCCTATATAAAAATGCTAATGAGAGTGCCAAATCAACAGCCATGCTGCCTTTTTATGTTGCAAAGTATTCAGAGCAAAAGTATAACTGAAATACACCAAGCCAAGAAAACGAGAACACATCCTTAGGTTTTGTTCAGCAAAGGTGGAAAAACAAATGTTGGGCATCGAATACCTCACTTAAACACTACAGCGATGTAACCTGTCATCGAATAATGTGTTTCTGCTGCATCTCGTACTTGCGCCTTGGGGACGGCTTTAAGCTCAAGTACTCTAAATCGTTACCCACTTTTTCTACCCCCCCCCCCCCCCCCATCGAATAATGTTACGGAATTCGTGAAGTACAGTGGCCTAAGCTGCTTTGATATCAGCAGATGGCCGTCGACAGGGCTTTGAGCTAGGGGTTTGCTCCTAGTACTCAAAATCGTTAACCACTTTTTTTTTCTAAACACCTCTCATCTAGCGGCGTAATTCGCGTGCACCCTTCTTATACGTACCGCGATAACACAAGCTAAGTCCATGGATGACCAATTCGCCCGAGTTACAAAACGCCTTCCTAACGTTAGTTATTGGAGCTATAGTTGGGTGTCCGCAGCAGCTTTGCGTTCACCAGAAACGCACGGAGGTGGCAGTATGCGTGGACGGAAGGCACGGTTTCTTGCGGAAGTCCACAGTTTCTGACCCGTTTCCACCGACCGTTGTTCAGAAGCTGGCGAGACGCGTCGGTGCGTACAAAACTACAAAGCTGTCGACTCCAGCCAGTACGTGCAACGCGGCAATACTTTTTGCAGCTCTTACGTCCGCCCAACCACGCTTTGCGGCGTGTACAACGCACCACAACTTTGGTGGTGGAGCTGACCCTGCCCTTTTCTACGTGGGTGCGGGCCACAGCCGAACATACCACTTGAAGAAAAATAAGGATGGAAAGGCGGGCTAGTTGGTAATTCATGATGGTTCAGCGAACTGGGAGCGCGGGGGGTGAACACAGACACAAAGCAAAGACTGTGTGCCTCTTCTTTGCTTTGTGTCTGTGTTTACCCTCGCGCTCCCAGTTCGCTGAACCATCGGGAAATAAGGACTTCAGTATAGTTCTTTGACAGACTTTGCGAGCTTCTTACGCATGTTGCTGCGGAGGCCCAACAAATGCTGCCCATCACTGCTTGCGCGCGTCCCGACACCTTGTTTCTAGGCTGAATCTGCATGGCGTCTTTAACGTTCAATCTACACTCGGCGACAACTTTTTTTTTTTTTTGCAGTGAAGCGAACGCTACGCAGCAAAATCGCGTGCATACAACCATCAGTGAATGTATAGTTCCACAATAGCACCTGTGTTTTCAACGTGAAATATAAAGGTTTCTCTACTATTTTCTACGTGGAGCTGTTTGAGACAGCACGCAGCTCATACCAGTAAGATATTCGTAGTTCTTTTAGTTTATTCGTTGTGACTTCACTTTTTTTTTTGAACACGCAAGGAACCCTACTGATATGTTCCGTATGCGAGTCCAATATTTCCGTATGTTTTCATGCGGAATCCATGTGCTTTCCGTATATATTCTACATATTTTTCGTACATTTCCGTAAGATTCTTACGGAAACATACGGAATTGTTGGACATCGCATACGGAACGTTTAAAGTCCCGCCTTTTTGCGTGTATGCGAGGACGTCCCGCCTTTTTGCATGTACCTCAAACCATAGAGTTTCCTAAAATTAACTGGAGAGGACTCTGGTACTGCGATTGTTCAGTGAGCAGGGGAATTGTGGGTCGTACAAGAATTTGCCTAGTCTTCGTACTTGTGAGCGGCGAATCACACTTGTGGCTTTGTTTATTGGTGTTTCCTTTTTGTTTCGAACGAAAGAACAAACAGTTCTGAACTTTATGACCCGATTTGAAATGGTAACCCTAAAATATTAAGGTGGTGGAGCGCAACTGCGAAACCTTTGTTGATTGTGAAATTTTGTAATGAACTATTGCCGTGTGTGCATATTTGTGTATCATTTGATCTGCCATACTTGAGAATATAATTTTGTTTTGTTTATCAACTCTCGGCTCTGACTCATTTTTTGGACTACAGCCGGCGTCCGCTGGCGCGCCAAATAGGACCACTTCTAAATTGTCCGTGCTTTCGTGGTGCAGCTTGGGGAACCGATACTTTGGCCCTTGGAGTTAGCCTGGCGTTACGCCTCCCTAATTAATTGGACCTGTGACAACGATTAGAGTACTCGCTATTCTACTATGGGAGAGCTGAAAGTTGACTTTTCGGGTGTGTTTAAAAAATGTAGTTAACGATTTAGAGTACTTAGTACTCTACTGTGGGAGAGCGAAAAGCCGTCCCGTGGGCTTGATCAGGCCCGAACTGTGTGTTTAGAAAAAGTGGTTTGGGGGTTTAGAAAAAAAAAATGGCAGCATATCTACGGAGTGAATGATGGAGAGTGGAGCGAAGCATCTGTCCGTCCATTCGTTCTTGCTTCCATCCGTCCATGCGTCCGTCTATGTGACCGTCCGTGCGTCCATCCGCCCGTCCGTGCATGCGCCTGTTCGTGCGTCCACACATCCATCTGTGCATCCGTCCCTGCGTTCGTCTATGCGTCCGCCCCTGCGTCCGTCCATGCGTCCATCCGTCCATGCAGCCATCCATGCGTCCGTGCATGCATCTGTCTGTGTGTCCGTTCGTCCATCTATTCAGCACTCCAAGTACAACAATCTCGCATCTTTTAATCACATATTCCCCATATAGAAGCACTGCCATCCAGCGGACATTCCAAGGACTAAACGAGAGGTGGCACACGCACACTTTCTTACGGCTTGCCCTTCGGGTCTACTTCCCACCTTTTACCACCTCGAGTTCATGTATATACTAGTTCACTGTATTCATGGCACTGCGGCTCAACGCTCGCTAAACCTTTCTAAAACCAAGGAGGTTACGCCCAGCGAGTATAACGTAGCGACCCTTTCTTGTCAGATAGTGCTCAATGTACATGTCAATGGCTGCTAATGGGGAATGAGAGACAGGAGAATTCGGCTTTTAGTTAACACGCACGCTGCAAATTTTTTGTTGTTCAACAACGCACAGGAGATATCTCCCACCGGCACCATCTTGCAGGTCAAAACGTAAGACTGGCTGCACACTACGACTACGACTACTACGAGAGACGAACGGTGCTGCTTTAGGGAGCTTCGCCCCTAAAAATGTTTAACATGGAAAGCACTAAGCTGTCCCCAAAACATGTAACGATAATTCCGCCCGTTTCTTGTTTGTGCTTATTCATGACATAGACCCCCAATTGTATCGCTGCTTTCACTTCGAAATCTTAAACGTCCTCGTAAATTTTTTTCGGTACTCTGACATTGCTCCTCAGCAAGGCAATGTATTATCAACAGCAACGTTGGAATTCTAATAAGTAATGTGCGTAGTGTTCATATTCGCTGACGAAAAGTACTTGCGATTTGATCGGAAACCAGATGACGTAGCAATATTTGGCGGGAGAAGGGCAGGGGCCCCGAAAAGTGATTGCGAGGCAAGTGGTTTGGAGAAGCGTCTCAAGAACGTAGTAGTATCAGTACTAGTAGTAAACAACTTTATTATTGCGATAGCAATTATATGGACACTCTCGGCTAGCTTTTGCCGCCGGCGTCGACGTCACTCACCATACACACGTATCTATATGTGTAAAAAGGAAACAAAGAAAAAAATCCCGGAAAAGACTCTGGTGCACCGAATTTAACTTGGATCGTCTGAATCGTGAGTGCGAGGCGTTAACCACTGAGTCACCGAGGAGCACGTCCTTCTTCTGAATCGTGAGTGCGAGGCGTTAACCACTCAGCCACCGAGGAGCAAGTCCTTCAACGTTCAAGCGGCAAGCTATTTATATCTACCACTTACCGCTGCTGACGGTCATCTCGGGGGGAATCGTCGTGTTTTCAGCATTACCAACAAGCTGGCGCAATGAGCGCGCGTCACCACATCACGCGGTGGCGCGCGCTCTAATCTCTTGTGTGTACTTTGCCCCGCTCAAAGGAGGGGAGAGGCACAATCTTGTGGTGGGGAGGAGGGGAGAATCGTACGTCTTGGCTGGCCTCGGGCTTTACCTGGAACAATTCTGTGGCAGCTACCAGACGCACAAAGGTTGCTGCAATCATTGCAGTCTCCGTTTGCGAAAAGCGCGCGCTTTCAAGTCATAGAGAAGTAAACAACTGAGACGCTTATTCGCATGCATCTGTATCTGTGAGTGCGTTTCGTGTGTGATTTGTGCGTGAGAAACGCAGTACACGTTTCGATCTGCTTTCCATTCTGCACGTAACCTTCCAATTTGTTGCTAACGCGTTCATTGCTTCGCATTTGCGGCAAAGCCGTGACCTGAATATTTATTAATATTAAACAACTTTATTTCCAAGAACGAATAATCCCCCAATATCAAACGCTATGTGCCCTTTCACTGTTTACAAACACAGGCCGTTGATGACATCTAGTTTTATACACTGATGCACCTAAATAACACCAGTAGACCACAGGAGCTTTAAAAATAGCTCACTTATATTCTACAGTTTCCTTCTTTTATTTGAGAAAATATATATTCAATTAAATGTTCTTTTGAACTTCATAAAAATTAGAGAAAATTTTCTTGTACTTTACGCACGTTTCTTTTATGTGAAAAATGAAAGAGATAATTTCCTTACATTTGAAAAGAACTGTGAAACGTGCTTTCAGTTTCGACGTGAGGAGCTGGTAAATAAGGTGACCGGTAAAAGGGACGACACGTACGGCGATGACCCAGAAGACAGAGAGGCACTTGATCCCCGCGCACCAAGGTACAGTCCACACACCAGCCAATTGGAGAGTAGCGGTACAGCGCCATCTAGAATATGCTCACTCAACTGCAGTTTTTATGCACTTCCATGAGACAGCGGCATCTATTATATTGTTCGGGTGATAATACCCGCTACGCCTGAAGCAGGGGAAACGGTTGGCCTAAGAGGAGCTTCGCTCCTAAATGTGTTTAGTGCTGGCCAGAGCATTTTTAATCCATTGATGGTTGGGCCGTCCGTCTCACCTCAGTTCACCGCGGTGGCGTGGCGGGTACGGTGCTCGGATGCTGACCCACAGGTCACGTGTTCGATCCCTGCCAGGGCGGTCACATTTCAACGGAGTCGTAATGGTGGAGGCCCGTATACTGTTCAATGTGAGTGCACATTATTGGTCGTGATTTCCTTAGTACTCCACTACGGCGTGTGTATTGATGAAGTCATGGATTCGGGACATAAAACTCCACATGCTAATAACTTTCTTACGCGAGAGAAGAGACGCTGGATCGACAAGGCCATACAGGCAAAATATATTGCAAACAGCAGTAGTGGCGTGACCACTTAACCAGCGACCAAGGGGAGAGAGAGCCCTTCGTCCTTTTCGTCAGGCACACACGTGCATCGTCCCTGAAAATGTCAATATGCACGTGGCATAGTCCCAAGCGGCAGAAATGCCATCTCGGCGCATCTAAATATTGATACATAACAGCCGCTAAACACGGCTGCATGAAAGAGGAGGACGAAGTGAGCGTTCGTTTGATGCTGGACTAGCGCCATTTTGCTCGTCGAGTTCTGTGCGTTGTAAATAGGTTATTAAGGAAGTTACTCGCAACATTATTGGAGGAGGTGGACGACACCCGTACCTCGATGCAAACGCCAGCGATCGCGCCATCAGCGACCTTTCGACTGTTTCGACTGCTGGTACTTCCTCTACGCCGCCCTCATCAGTCCAAGCCGCCACCTACGTCACACTCCCGCACCTCCGGGATCCCGGCACTTTCTCCGGTGATGGTACGGTCGATCTTGACACTTGGCTGAACCGGTACGAGCGCGTCAGTGCTACTCACCGCTGGGATCCAACGCTGTGGCTCGCCAACGTGCTTTTCTACCTGGACGGCACTCCCCGAACCTGGTTTGAAAGCCACGAAGCTTACTCGTAACAATATCAACGTCCCCGGGAGAATGGTAGGGCTTTAAGCGTTCCACATGTACGATGTCGGTGAAGGCGAAGAGATGCCGACGACGAGATGAAGGCGACGAGACACCCCGGAAATTTCATATGTCACCGGAGTAACCTCACGAAGAACCCGGTATGGACCTGTGTAGCGCGAAATCAGTTTTTCCGACGAACACACTTGACGGGTCGGGGACCACAGCAATACAAAAGTGGATGAAAAGGGCTCGTCTTGGTGCCGTTGATCGTACAAATGCCGCTGGTTCTCATCAGAGACGAGAAGGCGAGTGTGGGTAATTTCGCGTGCATGGGCAGCTCGAGTGATCGCGTAGATTCGCTGGTCGTTGCGGCGGTAGTCGGATGAATGTATTTGGGAGTAGTGCAGGTTCTCGGCCGAACAACATAAAACATGAAAAGTAAGTGGTGGTGTCATGGCGCGAAGAATTATATGGAAATGTCACGTATGGTAAAGCAAGGTCCCAGTCAGAGTGGCCGGAAGAAACATACTTTGCAAGCATGTCTGTAAGTGTTTGATTGAGCCGCTCCGTGAGTCAATTTCTCAGTGGGTGGTACGACGTAGTGAGCTTGTGACTCGTTTCACATGACCGCAGAATACCGGTTATCACATTCGATACAAAGGTGTGGCTACGGTTTGTAAGCAGATGGCGTAGAGCTCCATGTTGCAAAATCACGTCCTGTAGGAAAAAGCTGGCGGCATCTGTGGCGCAGCTTTTTGGAAGAGCTCGTGTGATGGCGTAGCACGTGGCGTAATCTGTGGCCACAGCTGTCCACTTGCTGCCATAGCAAAACCAGGGAAAAGGGCCGATTAGTTCTAAGCCAACGCCGAAGAATGGTTCTGACGAAATGTCGAGTGTTTGAAGGTGTCAGGTGGGAAGCATCGATGGTGTTTTGTGGTGCTGACATTTTTCACAGGCTGCAACGTCAAAGCCCTGACCAAAATAATCGTCGGCAAATGTGGTCATAATTCGCGACACACCAAGGTGACCGGCTGTTGGCAGGTCATGAAGTTCGTGGAGAACCGCCGAGCGAAGGTGTTTCGGAATGTCAAGCAGCTGGGCTTGTGCGCCTGGGTGAAAATTTTGCTGGTATAGTACACCGTCGCGGAGCACGAATGCGTGATGGGACCTGTCGGAAGATGGTGATTCGAAGTGTTCCGTGACAGCATTCAAGGACGCACCACGGCGTTGCTTGTCCCCGATGCGGGTCTGTTGCGAAATAAAAAAGATGCAAGTGTCGTTGTAGGTGTCAGGAATGGTGTTCGATTCACATACCTGGTAGCGGGACAGGCAGTCTGAATCTTTATGTGGGCGAATCTTGATGTAACTGAATATGTATATTCTTGCGGTCGCATAGCCCAGCGCCCAAGCCGGCCAGTAGGCTCCTTCATTGACGAAAGCCAACGGAGTACATGTTGGTCCGTTATTACAGAGAAATTCGCGCCATATAGATATGGGCAGAACGTCGATATTGCCTAAACAAGAGCAAAACATTCACGCTCTGTTATTTATTAGTTGCGCTCGGCAGCTGTGAGAAGGCGGCTAGCACAGGCAATAACTCGGTCGTGTCCCCGTTGGCACTGGGCAAGGTTGGCTCCAATCCCGTGACCACCAGAATCGGTTCGCACTTCTGTCGAAGCTGATGGGTCAAAGTGGGTCAATATAGGTGGAGTCATCAGGAGTGTGATGAGGTGAGAAAAAGCGGTGTGAAAAAAAACCCCACGTGAAAGCCACTTCTTTCATCAGAAGGTCATTGAGTGGTCGAGCGATTGTGGCAAAATCTTTCACAAACCTTCTGAAATAGGAATGAAGCCCAACAAAACTCCGGACATCTCTGACCGAGACCAGCGTAAAGGAAAACTCGTGACTGCAAAAACTTTCGCCTGGTCAGGCTGCACACATGATGCGTTGACCAGGTGGCCCAACGCTGTAATTTTGTGGCGGCTGAAGTGACACTTCCACGAGTTTATTTGAAGGCCAGTAGTGTGGAAGATGTCGAGCAGAGGCTGACAAACGCTGAAAGTGGGTCTCGAATGTAGGCGAATATACAACGACGTCTTCCAGGTAGCTCTGGCATGTTGACCACTTGAATCCTTGTAGCAGTGAGTTTATCATGCGCTCGAACGTGGCCGGGGCGTTGCATAGCCCAAATGGCATAACCATGAATTCGTATGGGCCGTCGGGAGTTATAAACGCAGTCTTTTCTTGGTATTTCTCATACAACAAAATCTGCCAATAGCCAGGACGTAGATCTATTGAAGAAAAATATTGCGCACAATGGAGGCAATCGAGAGCGTCATCAATGCGGGGCAAAAGGTAAACGTCCTTTTTCGTGATTCTATTAAGAGGGCGGTGATCAATGCAGAAGCACCACGTGTCGTCTTTCGTTTTAATCAGCACGACAGGAGATGCTTAAGGGCTTGAGGAGGGTTCAATCATCTGTTTGGCTAGCATGCTGTTGACTTCTTGTTGAGTTACCTAACACTCTGAGGCAGACGTCTGGTATGGACAGCGGTGAATAGAAAGATAATCACTAGTGGTAATGCAGGGAGTAAAATCTGGCCTGGACGGCTGTCGATGTCGAATAGGCTGCGGTATGAAGCTAGATGGTGGATAGGGCGTCTGCTTGCTCAAGTTCGAGTTACGTGGTGATCATAGGGCGTAAGGCCGCATCGAGACTGTGGGAAACTGAGGGCGACATGGAAAATCGGAGCATACGTCTGCTGAAAAACTGGTGACGTCATCTTCTGTTAAGGGTCACAGTGAGGCGACCGATATTCCTTGAGGTAGTACTTGCTATGTAAAACCAAAATTTAAAATACAAAAAACATGTCTGATTAGAGGCCATGGTTACGACGCTGTGTGATACAGTGACGTAGCGCACCAGGGGAATATCAGGAATAGGCGTGACGATATAATTACCGTGAAGCACGGGGTAGGTCGATGCCAATTCAATGAATGTGGGGTTTAGGTAGTATACAACATAAGTCTGTGGTGCGGGGGCTGTTCGGGAGTTCGGGCTGATAATCTGGAACAATATGAAGTTCTGAACAGTGGGAACCGGCGGAAAAGTCGATCAGGGCAGAATGCGTCGATCGGAAGTCCGTCCCAAACATAAGGTCCTGAGGGCGATTTTTGAGCACTGTAAATAAAACAGGAACATAATGGCCGGCAAAGCTACCACAAGTGGGACTCATTCCAATGACGGCCACATTTCCACCATCAGCGAGACGGATGGCTTGAGTTACGGCAGGCGTGAGTACTTCTTTTGAGGCGGCGACAGAGATGAGCACTCATTGTGTACACCTGATCTCCAGTATCAACTAACGCCGTCTAAGAAAGACCGTCCACATTCACTTCAATTAAGTTCTTATTAGTAGGGAGATTCAATAGAGAATAGGGGGCAGTCACACTTGATGCAGCTCTACCTCCAGGAGTTGCGTGAAAAAGTTTTCCGTTCCAGAGGATCCATAGTTGACCGGCGATTGATAGTGGCGTCGTTGGAGTGACGTAGAAAGGCGGCATTGTGGTGACGGTGAACGGGCGGTAAAGCGGCTGTTAGGTGCGTCGGAAGCAGGATAATTACGGCTGGGAGAATATCGACGAGGGTCCGCGTATGCGCGAGGAGAAGGGGGAAATGGGATCCAGTGTGAAGGAGGCGTCCATGTGGTGCGGTACTATCGGGAGACATGGCCAGCACGGTGGCCACGGAAGAAGTTTGTCTTCTGCAGTTCTTCATTCCATCAGATTGCCGTATCTGGGAAGATAATGTGGGTCATGGCGCGCTACATTCGTTGACGTCGGTCCGGAGTCGGGGCGGAAGACGGAACAGGTGACAAGAAGACCAAGCTTTGCAATTTCTTGCCGCACAACCACTTGAATAACGGAGACCACCGGTGGCATTCGGACGCTGCCATTGTCAAGTGGTGGTGGATGAAACGGCACCGGTCTTGCCACCTTAAGCTATCGTCGAAAAATACGCGTCACGTTCTCCTGAAAGGAAAGTGTGGCGCCGAGATTGGTGAAGGTAAACGTGACAGCCGTGTTTGGTAGCCGAGAAAATAGAGGCAGAACGCGGCGGCATTCATTGGTGATGAGATCGACGCTCGCTATGTTGGGGTGCACAAGCAACTTGGAAGCGTCGTCCACGATGCCCTTGAGTATGTGGCCTACCTTGTCGCTCTCGGTCATTTGCTCGTCCGCTTTGCGACACAGCGCGAGCACATCCTGTGTGTACGAGACATATGGCCCGTATTCACAAACCACCTTCAGCCTTACCTCGACTTTTCCTGATCGGTCGTAAGCCTTTACTGGCGCTGACGTCAAGCGTTCGCACTTCTTTCATATCCACGGGCAGGCCACCGTTGGCGTATATATGCCTATTCATGATGCACGTGTAAAGGTTGAAAAGTAGAGAAAAATATCCGTGGGCATGGACCGAATTGTGACGTTCAAAAAGGTCACAGTTTCACCAAATGGCTGGAGCAATGATTGCGATAGCCACATATTCGAACTTTTTACGAAGCAAAGCTAGCTAGCATTCTAAGGAGCAATATTAATTGTAGTAAACATGCGCTTGCTAAGTAACCAAGTTTCCTGCGGCGCGGCCACAGTAGGGGACCATGACAAGGCTCGTGCATAGTAACGGCGTTGATATACGAAGTGGGGCTGGCACTCAACTCATTTGGATTCGGTCTCACGTAACCCTACAAAACGCTGGTGTAAGAGAACACGACCGCTCCAGGTACACTTTCGGCACCGTTTTTTTTTTCGTGTTGAGAACGCAGCCCGTAGAAGCTCCCACCTGCTGTGGGGCCGCAAGCCGCGCGCTGATAGTTGTCACCATAGCACGGCAACCATAGGCGCCCTCCCCCTCTCTTCTGTTCGCTTACACGACAACCCCGGCCGGAAAAGCGATGTTCGCTCTGCAGAAAGCGGAGGCTAGCGCATCCTTCCCCGGATATATCTACTGTATGTACTTTTATGGTACTTCATCGTTCTCACTTGTACATAACCACCATCATCGACATTGCTCTCGCTCGTGGCTGTTCCGAGCTAAGGCAGACATCACGCAATAAACGCTTCTGCTGGCCTTGCCTTGTGAAGTCTTCTTGCGCCTTTCAGGAAGACTGTGGGTGGTATGTAGAAGTGGTTTTGTGCGTCGTTACGCAGGCCCGCATGACTTCCTCGACGACGTACGAAATGAAGGTTTTGCCCCGGTCACTAAGAACGTGAAGAGCTCCATGGTGCAAGAAGATGGACTGTAGGAAGTGAGCGGCTTCTGTAGGTATGGACTGCCCTTGACAATAAGGAAATTTGCCTCCCACCCCCTCCACGACGAAAATAAAACTGTCTTGCACACCCTTCTTTCATTCACGCTAATCCTTCATAGGACTAGAGATTGGCGCCTGCGCAGAACTGATTCCCGATGTTCATCCTTTATCTGAAAACGCCGGGCGACACAAAACATTCGATGGCAATGCAGGAACACAGCTGGCGAAGACAACCAATTCGTAGCCTCACGCGCCGCAGTATGTGCATTTAAACCTGGGAGTGTCAGTCAGCTCCGCAAGTAGCCATGACGGCAAGTGTAGAAGAATTTATTTTTTTAAAGACTATAGTCTTTCTTGGGGACCTTCGACGCAAAAATTGTGGTCTGTCTGTCTGTCTGTCTGTCTTTCTGTACGTTTGTCTGTTTGTCCACTCTTTGCGGCACCGGGTAGTTGAAACGGCCGATCCCTTCCGCAGCGCCCACTAATGTTGCTCAAGGTTTAGCGTTCATACTTGTGCAATTGTCGATTAATAAGCAATTATTCCGCAAGTCTGGGGCACCATAACAACACGTATATATTCTGCATGTGCATCTTTTACTAGAAATTGCATACATAAGTAAATTTAAGGACCGCAGCACTTAACACTCTGACCACGCAGCGCTTACGCGAAAAGGTGTGTATTTCCAACTCTTTGCTAAGACGCGACGGTGGTGGCGCGTGCCCGTCGCCTTGCGTTTCTCACCTTATCACCTCTAAGATGGGTACGCACACCCGTCTCAGAGCCACGCGCTTCGTTTTGCAAGACTGCTAGGTGGCGCTCATGTCTCACGTGTGACGTGACTTGATGCGCTCGTTCGCCTCCGCTGCACGCTCGAGGCACTCTAACGCAGCGCCTCCGAAATACCATTCACCGGTTTTTGTTGCGCAGAACATCGAATTAATTGTTCACTCTCTCCACACGCAAGACTATCGTCTTTCGACGACATTTGCAGAATACATGCAGATACGGGGCCCATTTTTTCTCTGCGTTTTGGCTTAACGTAGCACGTCAAGTTATTAGGAAACGGCGGCTGGCCAATAATCGCTCGAATGGTGATGGCGATGGCGATAGGCTATACCTTTTGGATCGGATCACCTGTGCTGAGTGTGTGGTGT
The DNA here is from genome assembly GCF_043290135.1 of Rhipicephalus microplus. Classification (NCBI taxonomy): domain Eukaryota; kingdom Metazoa; phylum Arthropoda; class Arachnida; order Ixodida; family Ixodidae; genus Rhipicephalus; species Rhipicephalus microplus. Next base: position 45,961,024 of record NC_134709.1, read on the forward strand.
AGCCTGAACAGTAAAAAAAGACATAAATTCATACTTAAAATAGAAATATCTGCTACCTAAAGGCATTAGGTTTGCTAGAAAGAGATCCTCGCGATGAGTGAAGGAAACAATCGTAAACTTAAGGTTTTTTTTTTTAGGTCACAGGTCTGGTTCCGGCAAGCGGGATGTTATCTTTACGTACACTTTTCTTCACATGCGAATTACATTTGCTGCTAGTAAGATTCCCTATACTTTCCTTGGCATCATTGTCTGTTAGTTCTCACTATTACTAGAAATAACCTACATAGCATAACTAAGACCTACACACAACCTAGAAGCTACTATAGATAAGCTTTCTGAATCATCCACTTTCACCATTTCGAGCCTTGTGCGACTTAGTATGAAAGCTTCAACAATTCAATCTGCAAACACGAAAAAGCTAAAGGGGCGGTCCACCAATTATGTGCTTAATCGCGCTAATTAGTTACTGGGAGCATGTTTTAAACAACCGGGCAACATTACCCTTTGTTCAAGTTAAAGCGTTCCTGGGCCTCTTTCTGCCAAGTTTTGTAACAGGATGTGGCGATAGTTTCTTGCCGAACTCTGCTGGCCTATATATATATACCCTTGATTGTGTAGGCTAATGATGTCTTGATGTTAGCTCGTGTTGAATAATGTATGTGTTCAATTTATATGCATTGGGATCGAAGTGGCAGAGAACTGGTGGAGACGTGAGTAGCCGGCGCAGCGCCGTGAATGCGTCATCGCAGTGGGAATTCCAGCAAGAGAGGTCCGCGCTATGGGAGAGAAGCTGAGTCAGGGGGGCAATTATAGAGGCAACATTGCGAATGAAACGCCGAAAATAGGAATACAACCCTACGAAACTACGGAGCTCCTTTAGGGTAGTAGGATTGGGGTACTCGGCAACGGCACGAAGTTTGGCAGGGTCTGGCGATATTCCTTCCTTTGAAACGACGTGGCCGAAAATCGCGAGTTTGCGGGCGCCAAAACAACATTTCTTGAAGTTTAGTTGTAACCCGGCTGCCGTAAGGCACTGGAGAACTTGTTCCAGACGGGAAAGATGAGTTTTGAGATTCGCCGAGAATACAACTATGTCGTTTAAATAGCAAAGACAGGTGTGCCTTTTAAGTCCTCTGAGGACACTGTCCATCATCCTTTCAAAAGTCGCAGGCGCAATTCAAAGACCGAAGGGCATTACATTAAATTCATATAAGCCATCAGGGGTCACAGATGCCGTTTTTGGACGGCCTGGTTCGGCCATTGGCACTTGCCAATATTCAGAGCGCAGATCCAGTGAAAACAAAAACTCCACACATTGAAGGCAATCCAGGGCGTCATCAATGCGTGGCAGGGGATAAGCCTCCTTGCGTGTGATCTTCATTAGTCGACGATAATCCACGGAAAACTTGATGGAGCCATCCTTTTTTTTCGCACGAGGACCACTGGCGAAGCCGAAGGACTGTGTGAGTGTTGAATAGCACAACGTTGCAGCATCTCGTCGACGTGTTGAGTGATGACGTCACGCTCAGCCTGCGAGACACGGTAGGGGCGCTGACGAAATGGATTATGATGACCGGTGTCGATATCGTGAGCGACAACTGACGTGCGTCCCAAGGGAGGTTGTCCGTGGTCGAAGGAGGCGCGGAAACGGTCAAGTAGTTGAATGAGCTGATTGCGCTGGTCTTGCGTAAGGCCGGTGTCTACGCTGCGCAACAGAACGTCTTCGTCCGGTAGCGAGGGCGCGGTAGCAGCTGTGACAGCATCCACGGACATCGGTGTCGTATTAGAGGGGCATCGAAAAGAAAGATGTCATCATAAGTGTCAAGACTCCCAATACATTCGCCATGCAATAAGGTAGCGGGACAAGGGAACGGATTGCACACGTACACGGCACTGGAGCCATCGGCAAGTGTTATGACGGCAAAGGGGACGACACGGTTCCGGCGATGAGTGCATTCTTGCGACGGCATAAAGAGGGCAGTTGAATCGGGAATGGGCACAAAAGAGATACCGCGGTGACCGAAAAAGCAGAGATGACGATGTCAGCGGCGACGATCACCTTTTTGGGTGAGCGAGGGAGATCTATAAATGTCGTGATGAATGGAAACAAAACGAGTTGAGCACGAGCGCCGTCGTCAACCGCATGATTAGCGGAAAGAAAGTTCCATCCCAGGATGATTTCATGAGACGCATGTGGAAGGACGACAAATTCAACGATGTAAAGCACTCCTTGAAACAGAACACGAGCAGTGCATGCGGCAGAAGGTTGGACGTGTTGCGAACTCGCTGGGCGTAAAGAAATTTCAACCAGTGGAGTCGCCACTTTGTTCAGTTTGCGGCATAACACTTCCCTGATTACACAAATAGCGGCATCTGTGTCGACAAGAGCAGTTGTGGTGAAACCGTCCACAAACACGACAATCTCGTTAGGGGGCGAAACAAGGAAATTTCGTCGGTGGCGCAGCTCTTGCCTCAGGAATTGCGACTGTTAGTTTTCCTCCTGGGCGTGGTTGGAACGGCGAAGCATGGGGGAAGGAGACCGAAGACGGGGTGAAGGAGACCGACTTCGGCTGAAGTCTGGTCGACATGAACGGAGGTCATGTGTATCAGGTGTCACATGCGATTCTGATTGCCAATGTATGTTGGCGGAATGCTGAGCACCATTAAAATATAATCCACGGTGACGACAGTAGCGCGCGACATGTCCTGGAATACCGCAGTTGTAGCAGACGGGCTGGTTATCCGGAGTATATATACGCCAAGAGTTTACAGGTGCTCGAGGTTGTAGAAAGGCTCGATTTACCGGATAAACCGAAACTGGTGACTTGTAGTACTTGTTGGCTGGACTGTATGAAGGGAGCGGTGGTTGGGCAGGAGGTCGGCGGACGGCTTCTGCATAAGTCAGCGGTGCAGCAACTGTTATTGGGGACGCGGGCGAAGGGAGAGCCTCGGCAACTTGCGTCTGAATAGCACGGCGAAGTGAGTGGTCCAGTGCTGTGGGGGTCTCGTTGACGGTGGCGACAAGAGAGAGCTGTCGAGCAACTTCCTCCCGGATATACTGTTGAATTTGAGGCATTAGCACTCTGTAGTCGGGGCCACTGCTTTTGCACTCCAAAGCCGAAATATCCGCTTTTGCGCATTAGCGCGACGTGTAGAAATTCGCAGTTTGCGCAGCTCATCGAAACTTTGACAAAGCTGAATCACGGCCGTGACGGTCTGTGGGTCTTTGGCCACAAGCATATGAAAAGCGTCGTCATCAATGCCTTTCATTATATTCTTTATTCTGTCAGCCTCCGTCATCCTCGCATCAACTCGCCTACAGAGGCCGATCACATCCTCAATGTAGCTCGTGAAGCTCTCACCATTTCGCTGAAATCATCCCCGCAGGCCAAGTTCAGCGCGAAGCTTGCGCATGGCTGGACGACCGAAAAACGAGGTCACGGCCTCGTTGAAAACCGACCAGGTGGGAATGTCGGCTTGGTGGTTGGTGAACCACAGGTTGGCCAAATCCGTCAGGTAGAAGATGACGTGAGTCAGCTTCGCAAGGTCGTCCCACTTGTTAATCACGCTGGCACGCTCGTACTCTGCCAGCCAGTCCTCGACATCGTGATCTTCAGTGCCGCTGTAGACTGGTGGGTCACGCAGACGAAGTACGCCAGGGCACATGACAGGCGGCGACGAGGAAGAGGCTTGTGGGTGATCGACGCGCTCGGTCATCGTGGACTGAGATGGTAGCTTACGGCTGCGGAGCTCCAGGACGTTACCCAGCATGTTTCCACCAAATGCAAAGAGTGAGATCACGATAAAATACAGGTTATTATTCAAGAAGCGTTAGCTGCAACAAGCTGGTACAGGCAGTAACCCGGCAAGCACGAGCCACACACGGACGTCAACGCCTTCTTTCACGCCGGCACAGAGCTGGCGCCACTATGCTCCGGTACATATGTAACAACTAGTGTTGTTGCCTGAAAGGCTACGTAGTTGGACATCCGCTGTCTTAACAGTGGCATTGTTTTCACACAATCTCGATGCAATGATTTCCTCAGCGGCCCACAAAACGTTCCTCATGTAAGAAATCACTCGCCTTTGAGAGAGTGTGCAGCTGCCTGCTACTTAGCTCATTAAAGGTCGCGCCAGTACACGATACAGAAGGTACTGCCAGAACACTTTTTTTTAGATTTTGCGAAGCGGAGCGGTTACAGCCGCCTAAAATTTTCAGTTTTGCATGTATATATATATATATATATATATATATATATATATATATATATATATATATATATATATATATATATATATATATATATATATATATATATATATATATATATATATATATATATATATATATATATATAGCGCGCGCGCACATACGAATATACGCAAGAGCATACATCCCCCCCCCCTCATAAAACTGCTTGCTTGTCGGCTCTTCGTTGTTACGCATATTCTACAATTTTTTAAGAGTATTGTTTTCATCAAGTATCCAAACGTTAGCTTGCCGACAACAAAATTGTAACAACAGTGGTATACATACCCCTATACTGCTATTACTGCCGTAAGTTCATCAGCTCACTCGTTAAGAGCCCAAGACTTCAGTGTATGTTGGTTTCCACACAGACTGCACAGAGTTGACCTTCTAGATTGTCAAAAAATCACCGAAGCCAGCTGTGTACAGGTTTCCCGCAGCTACAGCTTAATTATGCATTATGCGAGAATGAGCACACGCTGTTGAATAGAGACGTCCGACGCGTTTAATGGTGAGCTAGCGGGCGCACGTAATGCCCGTTCATTGTTTGCGTAAATCCGGCCTCAGGTGTTGTGTGCGCGCTGTCTACAAGGGAATGCGGCGGCGCCAGAGGGTTGATTGTGTCTCATAGACAATGAGAAACGATCTAAGCGTGGCAGAGCCGTATACACGAATACACCGAGGAGGAGGCTGGAGTGATTCGTGGCACGGAGTGGACGTCGTTGGTGAGAATACCCTAAACAACGAGAGGTCCCTTTCTCAATACGACGGAACTGCGAAATTTCTCTTGACACGCAAACATAATTCAGCGTTGGGAATGTCACAGCATTGATTCGAAATACATGATGTGCATTTTTTTATACGGCGCGGAATTCCAAAAGCGATGCTGTTCTTAGTCAACCTTTCGCCAGCACCGGTGGTGCACCGCTAGTAACGTGGGTGTGATGAGAGTAAAGGCCTAACTATATGCAGGGTTTTTGCCCGTGTTTTCTCGCCCTTTCGTACGCCGGCGTCACTCAGCGTTAACGCTATCTTTGACGGTGGCCCAAACTTCAGGACAATCCAGACATTTGTAGCGTCGACGCCGGAAGCGTCTCGAAGGATGGAGAACCAATGAGCGCGTGGCTGGCAGCAGCTCCCGCTACGTAACGCCACCGTCGCTGAGGCCAAAACGGTTGCCATCCGCCTCGGATATATTAGGTCGCTTCCCTGCTCTTTGTGACCCGCAAGTTCTAGAATGATGCTTGTGTTTTACTTAGCTTGTTCCTCAGAAGCTTCGACAGCAAGCGCTCGGGATTTTTTTGAACTGCTTCCGACGCCGTCCTCAAGTTCGCCGGTGTATGAGCTAAGCAGGCCTAAGTGTGTTGGCCGAGTACAGGCCTCAAAGACGTGCGAGAATTTTCAAGCTCAGAGGCCACATATTACGAGTTTGTCGATTTTTATTCTCAATAGCTGAGGCTACGAGTAAAGTTGAGAAGAATAGCCCTTCGGTGACACTGTGACTTCTTTTTTTCACTAAAGAACTCCAAATTAGACATAAACTTTATAATTAGGAATATTTCTTGTTGGTCCACTGACGGACACTTGACATATTTTGTGAGGTGTCAGGCTGGGCCGGCGCTAAGCTCAACACTTTCCATGTGGTCGGCCGCCCTCTTTGGCGGCGTTCATATCATGACGCCGCCAAAGAAATTTGATTCAGTAGAGATGTCAAGAATCATGCAGACACCACGGAATCAGGGCGTCGACGAAACCTATGAACATCCGGGAAAAACCTACAGAGGATCAGCTGCCACCATAGTGCTCCGTAAAAAAAGCGACAAAATGCCAATAAAAAAGGGTGTAAGACAAGGAGATACGATCTCCCTAATGATATTGTCATGGGTATAGAAAGGTACCTCAAGCACGGGTGCAGAAACGACGCAGAAGGGGTGAAGACGACGATATTGTTTTGGGGCCATGTCTGAACTGCCCTCTTGCCCTGCATCCTTGTATACTGTGTGCAGTGTTAGCCCACCCGGCGTTCACCTATTAGATACTCCCCGTTACATATTTTTGGTGGAAGTGCTGGGTAACATTCCGACTCTGGATCTCCGTAGCAGACGTCAGCTTCGTCCAGCCACGATGCCTGAAGGCAGTGCGAAGTCCGTTCAGTCTACGCCTGCTCCGTCACCTGTGACCCCTTCCCATCTTCTCGAGCCAGGTACATTTTGCGGCACCGACACAACTGACGTTGATGAGTGGCTCGCCCTATACGAGCGCGTCAGCAGGCAATACAGGTGGTGTGAGACGATTATGCTGGCCAATATCATCTTTTACCTGCGAGGTACTGCACGCGCCTGGTACGAGACGCACAAGGAAGACCTGACGAGTTGGGATGTGTGGAAGCAGAAGCTCCGTGACTTGTTCGGCCGTTCAGTTGCTCGACAAATGGAAGGCAGGCAGGAACTCGCGTCACGAGTTCAATCTTCCACCGAGTCGTACGTCACCTATATCTAAGACGTGCTCGCCTTGTGTCGGAAGGCCGACAAAGACATGACCGAACTAGACAAGTTCAGCAATGTGTTGAAGGGCATAGCCGACGATGCCTTCAACATTCTGATTTGCCAGAACTGTACCACCATTGACTCAATCGTCAACGAATGTCGGCAGTTCGAACAAGCCAAAAGCAGGAGAATCACTCAACGTTTTTCCCGACTCCCGAACACCGCTGCGTCTTCTTCCTGCGAGGATCCTGTGGCGCCACGTCCATTCGCGAATCCTTCAACCATCACAAGAATTGTCCGGCAGGAGCTGGAAGACATGGCTTCTTCCGCTTATCAGCCCCCTGTGCCTGACAACTTGTCCCCAATATCTCTTATTCAGGCTGTTGTGCGACAAGAGTTTGCCAACATAGGCGTCGTAGTTCCCCAAAACTCCAGCCCCACACCGCAGCCCATAAATTCTAACGCTCACTACCACGCCGCCCCACTTGTTGCTGCTGCCGCGTCGGCCCCGCGGTTCTCATCGCGCTACCGAAATACATCTGAGTGGCGCACACAAGATGATCGACAGATATGCTTCTCTTGCCATCGCGTTGGCCACATTTCCCGCCACTGCCGCAACAGATGGTATTCCCGGCAACGTTTTCTAGACGACCACCGACAGGATCGTTGGCGGCATTCGCCACCTCGTTTTGCCGATGACCACCTTCAGGACCTTCCACCTAGCCTTCTACGCTACGCTCCGAACCATCCTACGCCTATGTCGTTGCCCAGAGAACCCGGTCCAGCCGCTCGCCATCGCCTCAGGGTCGCCAGCTTCACTCCTATCAACGCCGTCACTCCCCGTCACCGGCGTACTCTGGGCAGTTCTCGGGAAACTAACAGATGCAACTCCTGGAGGTGGCGCTGCATTGACAACGCGGACCGAAAAAACCGACCACCAATTCCAGACGAAATTTACTTGGTGTTCTTATCGATTGCCTGACCGTTACAGCTCTAATAGACACTGGTGCCCACATATCCGTTATGAGTTCACGTCTTCGATTCCGCCTGAAAAAAGTTCTTACTCCTGCCATGTCTTTGACTGTGCGACTAGCCGACGGCAGCCGAACATCAGTTCTTGGTATTTGCACTGCCCGCGTTACTGTTGCCGGCCTTCACACTTCAGTCCTCTTCGCTGTTCTAGACGCTTTCCTACATGACGTGATTCTCGGCATTGACTCCTTGACCACGCATTCAGCCCTCATCGATTGTTCAACCGGCACTTTACAGCTAGAGTTGCCTTCGTATTCTGATGTCCCTCCTGCAGCTCGCACACGGCTACGGTCCGTGGAGTGTCTACGATTACCGCCTCAGGCCGCTGTGTACCTTTCTATGTCGCCGTTCCCACCTGTTCCTGATGGCGACTACTTGGCAGCTCCACTCATTGACCTGACCCTTTCCCGGAACATCATACTTCCTCACACTATAGTGAAGATTAGCGACAACAAAACGCTTCTCCCTGTCGCCAACCTCTCCGTGTCGACCATGGTCATTCCTCAAGGTATTGCCTTAGCAGAACTGTCCATTCTAGAGCAATGTACAATTTCATCTTTCACTCCTGACATCAAGACCGTAGCCGAACCTGTCGCAGCTGCACAGAATAGAGCTTTCCTAGACAAAATATCAAACGACCTGTCGCTGTCCCAATTTGAAGCGCTCCGTGGTCTTCTATTTTCTTACCTCGACATTTTTGATATCGATGACCGTTCCTTGGGCCGCACAAGCGTCGTAGCCCACCGCATCGACACTGGCGACGCCAGTCCCCTTCATAAGCGGCCTTACCGTGTGTCTCAGTCAGAGCGCCTAATAATCCAGAAGGAGGTAGAGAAAATGCTCGACAAAGACATCATAGAGCCTTCAACCAGTCCTTGGGCATCACCTGTTGTGCTTGTTAAAAAGAAGGACAACACCTGGCGTTTCTGCGTCGACTATCGCCATCTCAATCGAATAACCAAGAAGGATGTCTATCCTCTACCTCGAATTGATGATGCGCTTGACTGCCTTCATGGTGCCAAGTATTTCTCTTCCCTGGACCTACGATCTGGATATTGGCAAATTTCAGCCGATGACCGCGACCACGAGAAGACGGTATTCATAACATCCGACAGACTTTATCAATTTAAAGTCATGCCTTTTGGGTTGTGCAATGCGCCAGCAACTTTTGAAGGCATGGACTCCCTCCTTCGCGGTTTTAAATGATCGACGTGCCTGTGCTATCTAAACGATGTCATCGTTTTCTCGCGAACCTTTGAAAGCCATCTTTCATATCTGTCGGCCATGCTTGACGTTTTTTGCTCTGCTGGCCTCCAGCTTAACGCGTTTAAGTGTGTTTAGAAAAAGTGTTTACGATTTCAAGTACTTTGTACTCGACTATTGGTTTAAGTGCACATTTTTTGGGCGCCGTCAGATAAAGCTACTTGGCCACCTTGTTGACGCTACTGGCGTACGACCCGACCCTGATAAAGTCCGCGTGGTGCGCGAGTTTCCGGGCCCACGTTCCACGCAAGAACTCCGCAGCTTTTTGGGACTCTGTTCATATTTCCGCCGTTTTGTCAGCAACTTCGCGGAAATTGCTAGGCCCCTTACGGATCTCCTCAAAAAGAACGTGACTTTTTTCTGGCGTGAAGACCAAGAACGTTCCTTTGCGTCGTTGATTTCTGTGCTCACATCACCACCTGTGTTGGCCGATTTCGACACAGCACCGACGCAAGTGGCCATCACATAGGGGCAATACTCGCACAAATGCAGAACGGCACAAACCGTGTCATAGCGTACGCTAGCCGCCTACTTTCTCAGTCGGAAAGGAACTATTCAATTACTGAGCGAGAGTGCTTGGCTTTCATGTGGGCTATCACAAAATTTCGTCCGTACCTATATAGACGCACGTTCGCAGTCATCACAGACCACCATGCGCTCTGCTGGCTGTCAACCCTTAAGGATACTACAGCAAGACACCCTGTTGATCCACCCGACTCCTCTGACTTGGAAGCTGATGCCAACATCCTAGCCATAACAGATTTTCTGCAAATAGCCGACGAACAACGCCGAGATCCATCGCTGCTATCGATGATTGACCGTCTTCAATCCGGCCATAAATACCCTTCACTGAGCCTAATTTTTCTTCAAGACAACGTTTTGTACCACTGCAACTTACGGCCCGATGGCGCCGAACTTTTGCTCGTCGTCCCACGTCATCTGCGCAAGGACATCTTTCAAGAACTTCACAACGCCCCAACTTCCGGACATTTAGGTGTCTCCAGAACCTATGACGAGTCCCCCGACGGGTATTCTAGAAGGGCCTTTATCGTTCCGTTTGCCGCTACGTTGCAGCGTGTGACCTGTGCCAGCGTCAGAAGAAGCCTACGTCTCTCCCTGCCGGTCCCCTTCAACCTATTGAAGTCCCAGCCGAGCCGTTTCATCGTGTGGGTTTGGATTTGTTAGGTCCCTTCTCAACATCGGCAACGGGAAACAAATGGATAGCAGTAGCTACGGATTATGCCACTCGGTGTGCAATTACTCAAGCGCTACCGACCAGCTGCGCCACGGACGTCGCAGATTTCCTACTCTATGATATCATCCTTCAGCATGGCGCTCCTTCTCAACTACTCACGGACTGTGGGCGCTGCTTCCTGTTTCGAGTGGTTGACGACCTCCTTAGATCCTGTGCTACGCGGCACAACTTTACGACCTCTTACCATCTTCAGACTAACGGACTTACTGAATACCTCAACCGCACACTGACGGACATGCTTGCACTGTATGTTTCTGACGACCACACCGATTGGGACACTGTCCTTCCGTTCGTAACCTTCACCTATAACTCGTCGAGTCATGAAACTGCCGGCTACTCACCATTTTATTTTCTCTTTGACCGTAATACTTACTACCTTTCGATACCCTGCTTGCGCATAACCTTCCTTCCACCACTTCGTACGCACAAGAAGCCGTCCCCCGTCCTCTGATCGCACGTACAATAGCCCGCGCCAGGTTCCCATCGACCCAGAGAGCACAAACGTCGCTGTACGGCAGCCTACATAGTGATGTCGATTTTTCTCCGGGCTCTCTTGTGCTACTGTGGCTGCCATACCGTCGTGGCGGCCTGTGCGAGAAACTTTTATCGCAATACGTTGGGCCTTACCGAGTTCTGCGCCAAGTCACACCTGTCAGCTATGAAATTTCTCCTACTACGAACCCCACTGTTACATCCAGAAGTGATATTGTGCATGTTTCTCGCCTGAAGCCCTAGCACAGTGACCCGTCTGTCTAATAACAGCAGGCATCGGTACGGTGCTTTGCCGCCCGGGGTAATGTCATGGGTATAGAAAGGTATCTCAGGCACGGGTGCAGAAATGACGCAGAAGGGATGAAGATGACGATGTTGTTTGGGGGCCCTGTCGGAACTTGCGTCTTGTCCTGCATCCTTGCATACTGTATGCAGTGTTAGCCCACCCGGCGTTCACTTATTAAGTATTTCCCGTAACAATATTTACCGCGTGCTTACAGGATGTTTTCAGAGGCCTAGAATGGGAAGAGTTAGGTATAAGAAATAATGAAGAGTACCTTAGTAACCTGCGTTTCGCCGGTGACATTTCATTGCTGAGTCACTCAATTCATAATTAGTGATTTAGACAAAGTGAGCAGAAAGGTAGATCTTTAAATTAATCTGCATAAAATGAAAGTAATATACAAAAACCTCTAAAAAGGAACAGTGCTTCGATGTAGGTAGTAGTGCGCTTGAAGTTGTAAAAGACTATGTCTACTAAGGACAGGTAATTACCGCGGAGCCAAACCACGAGATGGAAGTAACTACAATAAGAATGGGGTGTAGCGAATTTGGCAAGCACTCTCAAATTATGACAGGTAGATTGCCACTATTTCTGAAGAGGAAAGTATATAACAGAAGAATGGTAAGTTGGAAGCGTTGGTATTAACCCATAATGTAGAGAGAGAGAATAAGGATGAAAGAAAGGCAGGGAGGTTAATCTTGGCTTAGCTTGGTAGGCTACATTGCACTGGGAAGGGGGTAAGAGAAATAAAATTTAGAGAAGGAGAAAGAGATGAATGTCGCTCATGCCATAATGCAATCCAAATTGTAACTGTGCAAAAAACGGATGGAAACAATAAAGCAGAGAAGACAGACAAGCGCAGAACATCAACTGAAGCTTTATTTTAAGAACGATACAATATAAAGGACACGACAAAAACAAGGGAGGGCATAGGGCAGGATAAAAAGAAAGGCCCGAGAGACCAAAACAATAAAAATGTGGGACACATCAAGCACAGCAGGCCCATCATAGTAAACCAAGATGACTTAAATCTTTATCATGTAAGGCGACAGAGGAGACATTGACGCAAGACTCAGATTTCTTGGGAATAAGTTCGCGTGCTGTTTGGCTCTTATGTCGGACCAACACGGAATTATTACTAAAGAACGGAGTGACACTACATTTCTTACAGTAAGCTGTGGTCTGTCCTTTTCTCTACTTTCGCGTCTACGTACGTTTTTTGCGCAGTTACCAGTATGTAACAGCTGCATCGTGCTGGTACTTACCTGTGGGGCAGAAACAGTGAGGCTTACAAAGAGGGTTCAGCTTAAACTGATGGTGACGCAAAGAACGATGGAAAGAAAAATTATATATTTGTAAACTTAAGAGACAAGAAGAGAGCAGATTGGGACAGGGAACAACGGAGTTAAGGATATCATAGATGAAATCAAGAAGAAGAAATGGACGTAGGCCGGGCACGTCACGCGTTGGCATGATAACCGCTGGTAATTATGGGTAACCGACTGGATTCACGGAGAAGGCAGGGGGACACAGAAAGTCAGGTGGGCAGATGAGATTAGGAAGTTTGCGGGCATAAAGTGGAAGCAGCAAGCACAGGACGTTGTGATGCAGTGGGTGTAGTCAGGCTGCTGATGATAACGATATCATGATGCCAAGAGACGCAACTCGAGTAAATAGTGGCAAAAACGCTGCATGTGGTTTTGCCTTAAAGCTCGGGAAAAAGCGGGTAGGGCTGTGCCGAGGGACGAGATTGAAGCTTTCTAGAACGAGTGAACCAATAAGAAGAGCGCCAAGAAGGGCGAGCGGTGAGGAGCAGTAGAAGAAGTGAATGAGAGGCGCACCAGGAGGTGTCAGGGATAGGCTCGGTAGATTTGATGTTTGATTGATATGTGGGATTTAACGTCCCAAAACCACTACATGAGTGTGAAAGATGCCATGGTTGAGAGTTCCTGAAATTTCGACCACCTAGGGTTCTTTAACGTTCACCCAAATCTGAGCACACGGGTCTACGGAATTTTCGCCTCCATCGAAAATGCAGCCGCCGCAGTCGGGATTCGATACCGCGACAAGCGGGTGAGCAGCTGAGTACGTTAGCCACTAGATCAGCGCGACGGGGCAGGCTTAGTAGAAAGAGAGAGGGCTGCACAATGCCCAGAGAGGTGGTACCCTGCCAAAAAGAACGAGAGTGAAGCTCTGTAGAAAGGGGGAACCGATGTCAAGAGCGCCAAAGAAGGCGTGGATGAGGCTCGGAAGAAAGGGCAAATTAGTGAGTGGTACACCAAGAGGGGCGAGTGAGAGGCTGGGCAGGAAGGAGATGGCTCCGCCGTAACCCGAGAGGCCTATAGTGGTAACGCCAAAAATGATTTTCCAAGAGAGACTAGATGAAGTTCTGCAGAAAGAAAGGATTTGATCAGTGAAGTGCCAATAGCGGTGATGGTGACACTCAGTGGGAAGGACGAACCCATGAGAGGCACGCAAAGAGGGGCGATGGTGAGGTTCGGCGAGAAGTACGTCAATATACAGTAACAATGAGAGGTATGTAAGAGAACGTCTTGGTGGAGTACGAGGAAGGGTGTAGATTCTTCGAGATTCTGCTCTTTCAAAATGAACAAAACTGTTCTTATTCACGATGAAGAAACTTCCCGACGAATAGCTTCGCGAAGGGGGCTTCAGATTCACTGTTTTGGTGGGTTTCATGAAGTGTAAAAAGCTCTTTTTTTTTAATGTCACTTGTCACAGTGCCAGCGCAGCGTCAATGACAACGTTAGTGCATGAGTGCAGGCTCTATTACTCGAACCCGTATGCATTATTCTTACGAAGCAGTGAAAAAATGAATAGTAGATTAACTCACACGCACTGATTAATTTTGCAATGAACTCCTCTTTGATACATATCATATAGCTGATGAGTTACGACTTAAGCTTACAAAGCTCGCATATTAACGGTAATAAAAGTTCCTGCCTATTTATCAAAGCAGGTTGCTCTACCCTAACCAGCAAGTGTTGGCCTTTAGGGTAAATTATGGGTGCGTACTTTGAGTTATCCTAATGACAACACAATGCTATGTATTTTTTAGTGGTCATGTGAAAAACCTGTTGGTTCCTGAGTGTTCGCACGCGTCTTTTAGCAAGTATATTCTATTTCCTTGCCTTTGTTGATGATAGTTTCCTACGTACAGTGCGACATCTTTTGAATGTTAGCGGCAAAATATCTAATCAGCGTTTGTTCATGCTTTTTATGTTCATTCGAACTTAGGTGGAAGTTTCCCGGCGTTGCTGTTTCTTTGTAACTTGGAAGACAATCGGAAGGTGCTCACGCATCGCGGCGTTAGGAGTCAGTAAGGTGAGTCTGAGTCACTTGCTCATAGACTGTAGCACTTTAGATAAACGGGGAGGCGATAATCTTGACCATATATCTTCAATAGTGAATAGCTCGTATATGCCATATTTATCGACCACATGATTTATTTGGGACAACATGGGCTCCTGCTGCTGCTGCCACCACCACATAGATCCCACACACCAGTCTCGACGTTTTATCCCTATTTGTACTATCTCTACAAATACCCCCATTATGTTCTTTGTGAACTTACTTAAATAACACAAAAATGTGGAATAAATTGGTCTAGTTACAACAAATATGTGCCTTCAATGCACCATTCTTTTACAAGAGCAATGCTGTGGAAGATCCCGTGTGTCTGAGCCATTTACAATTGTATAAGTATCATTATATCTTACAGGATCCATTTTCTGTACTTATTCATGCCCAATTTTTTCCATCGCAGTAACTGAAAAACGTTGCTCAGTGTAACTATTTGCGGCCAGTTATTCACGCTAGCACTATGCTAAGAAATCCGCACAGAAGCTCGGCAGTGGTACTACATACCAATAAATTATTCGCTACGCGGAAATCATTGCTCAATGGAGACTCCAATAAGTGCGTATAGGATGTGTTCATTCTTCAACAACACTGTAACAGTGTAGTGGGAAATGGCACACGTGCTTGATGTTTCAGCGTCCATCCGCGTACAAAAACATAAACACGTGACGTCACCCGAGCGAGGGATGACGCCATAGATTCACAAAATTAGTGACGCCACACGTTGACGTCACTACCAGGTGTCGTGAATGGAAATCGTCGATCTGTCAAGGGGATGTCAACACCGGAGGCCGTGAAAAGAAATTGAAGGACACTTTGGATTCCAAAGTGTGTTCGGTGAAAGCCTATGAACTTTCGGTCGACTAGAAGGTTGGTGCGGGCAAAATTTATTCTTATAGTAATAAAAATGAAACAACAAACAATGCCCTGCCCGCTGCACTGAAGTATTGCGGGCTACCGAATTTTAAAAATGAATAAGACAACTACGAAACGATAATTTTGAAGAAATGAAAAACAAAAGTAAAATATAGAGCACCACCGTTGCCAAGATCCTCCGAGGTAACGAGCGACGAACTCAGCTACACATTGTACAAAACATAGAATGCTAAACACAAACAATGCCATGTCTTTCTTTTCGCTTGTGCCACCACATGATTGAGTGTGAGGTTGCATGAACGGACGGATGGTCGGACGCCGCCACTGTGCCATCATGTGATAAAGGGAAGAGGCCACAACTTGCACCGTTCCAGGGCATGGACGGACACACGCCGCGAGTGTGAGCCCCCTTTAAAGGCTTTCACCTTAATAGCAAACGAGGTGCACAAGGCATCAGTTGAGAGCGCTACACGTTTTGTCCGTATTCCGCAGCATCCGTGTGTGGTGAGTACGAGGTGAACGCGTTTTGTGAGGCCTCCCGAAAAGCGACGGTCTTAAGAACGCCTATGACAGCAGAGACGGGGTCGCTCTCGTCCGCTCCGGCTGTCATAAACCGCATTGCTTCGGTGAAGTATTCAAGTTGGTATCGTCTGATACAAGTGGCGTCAACATCGATAGAGCGACTGATGCCACCAGCGAGCTGTCTGATGCAACTGGCGGCTGTCTGACGCAATCCACGGCATTTCGCCTGACGTAACCGACGGCAAACCCTCACTCAACGTGTGGCAAGACCCGTCACCCACGGGTCCGACTCCAGCCAGCGAGCAGCGGCGATTCCTGATTGGAGGCTTTGAACTACTGGCTGATGCAAGGCATCCCCAGGGGCTATAAAAGAACCAAGCTGCGCGAGGACGAGAGGGGAGAGCGACCGCAGAATTCCCGCCTCGTCGTTGCACCTCAGCGCGAGCTCCTTAAGCTTTCGGCCACAGTGACGAATATGTAACAACTCTGTTAATACCATACATAAATGTTGCCTTAACTCACTGTCGCATGTCTGCTCAGTCTATCAGCTCTGCGCAGATGCAGCCGCGAGCTGAGACACCGGAGATTCTCAACACATCCTACTTCATAGCGCAAAACGGCACGAAGTTTTACAGCAAGCAGTCTTGTCTACCCTACGCCGTCATCGTCCTCATTGTAATAATAGTAATAGTAGTAGTAGTAGTAGAAGTAGTAGTAGTAGTAATGGCAGTAAGGGTCGTGATAGTAGTGATAGTTTTAGCAGTGGTAGCAGTGGCAGTAACAAATAAAGAGTGCTAGGTTGGCAGTTCAGCACTCGGTCTCGTCTCTTATATCCCTTCCTGTCGTTTGCGCTGTTGAGCACTCTTTATCATGTTATACCAACACGCCCAATCTTGCTGTCTCTTAAGGTAGTAGTAGAGGAGAAAGTGGTTGTAGCAGCTGTAGTAGTAGCAGTAGCAGCAGTAGTAGTGATTGATTGATTGATATGTGGGGTTTAACGTCCCAAAACCACCATATGATTATGAGAGACGCCGTAGTGGAGGGCTCCGGAACAGCAGCAGTAGTCGTGGTAGTGTTAGTACGGGTAGTAGTGATTCATAGTAGTAGTAGTAGTAGTAGTAGTAGTAGTAGTAGTAGTAGTAGTAGTAGTAGTAGTAGTAGCGTTACTATGGGTAGTAGTAGCAGAGGTAGCAGTGGTAATAGTAGTAGTAGTAGCGGTAGTAGTAGCAGCAGTCATAGTAGTAGTAGTAGTAACAGTAGTAGTAGTAGTAGTAGTAGTAGTAGCGTTAGTATGCGTAGTAGTAGCAGAGGTAGCAGTTGTAATAGTAGTAGTAGTAGTAGCGTTAGTACGGGTAGTAGTAGCACAGGTAGCAGTGGTAATAGTAGCAGTAGTAGTAGTAGCAGCGGTGGTAGTAGTAGCAGCAGTCATAGTAGTAGTAGTAGTAGTAGTAACAGTAGTAGTAGTAGTAGTTGTCTGCAACAATCGAATCACATGGTCAGAGCGGGCAGTGCATCAATAAATAAATAAAAGAAAATGATCATAATCCTTTTCCTGAAAGGATCATGAGGATCGAAATGATTTATTTTTTTTTTCTCATCAAAAGTCTACATCACCATTGTTACCGCTTCGCTGTCCGGTCGTTCTCAGGATGGGGAAATTGCTCAGTTTCTTTCTTCCTCTCGCTGTCCTTTTCTCTCTCGCTCTTTATTCATTTAGGCCTAAAGTTCCGGATATCGATCAAAACGCGTGGGAAACAACGCCGCTGAGAAAGTCGTCCAAATTGATCGTGCCGACGAAAATAAACTCTTTTGCTTTTCCACGGCGAGTCGACGGGGCCCTGCGAATTGAAATATCGGTATCTGCGTTTACAAAGAAAGAAGTAGATGAAATCGCGGTAGTGGGAACACGGCCTAAGGATTTGCGTGTGTGTAGTGGGGGAGAAGGGGGGCGTAAAGTGATGACCACCGCTTCGTACAAACCACAACACGCGAGGGTACAAGACCGGCAACAGCGGCGTATGTTGAGAAGGGTCATATCGCTGCGGAGACGAGCCATGAAGCCGTGTTGCTAGAGGAGGAAGAAGAGAGGTTAAATTTGAGAAAACGAGAGGGGGGCGACGCATCCGACCCAAAGGGATGTTCCGCGCAGGCCAGCCTAATTAATCCGGTATGGAGGCTCATTAAAGGCGCCTGTGTCTCGTCGCGAAGTCCTTGCATGCAGGGGGCGGCAATTTGCGTTAAAACCGACCGACCGACCGACCGATCTCTCGCCACGAACTGCCTTCTCTTCCTCACTTCCCCTTCAAAGCCACTTCTATCACATACGCACACTGACAGACGCACATATACGCACATGAACACGAGCGTAGAGATAAAGGTGCTCCCCGGTTGTGAGCGAGCAAGCGGCGTCAGCGGCGGACGCTCATTTAATGCTCGTCGGAGGCGGCGACGTGGTTTGAGCATCGGCCGATTGCCGAGCCGCGAGCGAGTGGTTCTCAATTTACGCGGCTCGTAACGGTGGCCCACTGGAGTAGGCCACCTTTGGCGAAGAGCGCGTCCAGTGTTTTCGGAACCACCTGAGAAGTCGGTGCTTTGAATAAACGTAATCACCGATAAAACGACATTGAAGAAAAATTGCAAATAAATAGGGCTTTTGAAAGTAAGTCATAGGGGCTTTTGAAGAGCCCAAGTTAAGACCTTTTTTGAAGAACAATTTTAGTGAAACGTAATTTTTAAAATTTTGGCAGGGCACGCCAGTGTGTATATTTCAAACACTTGGTGCCTGAAATATTTTCGAATCTGCTATGCACCCACTACGTGCTCTTAAGGGAATAAGCGGTGTAACGTGTGTTCTCTTGTACTGGGTGACAGGCTTTAAAGCATGAAGTCATTATGATATTCGCAAGTTCAATGGCAACGCACACTCTGACCACGCATTATTACTGCAATATGTCATGTTCTATTGCGAAGCATGTATAGAACACGCGTGTATTTGTAAAACACGAGTTATCTTCGCCGCATTTTCAAGCAGAGGAAGTTGTTTTCACTGTATTGACGAGAAGGCACGTGGCTCTGTGGGGGACATTCACTTTCAACGCAAACGACCCGGGTTCGGTCCCCCATCGTATCTAAGTTTTTATTAATTTTATTGGCATCCTTCTCCATTTTTCGGTCACCTGAGCACAAGATGACAATTTCTCGCTCACAACCAACGATGCCGATGCTGGAATTTCTGAGAAACGAGCTATTTACCGCTATCGCATTACAATGCTACGCAAACCCTGCCAGAACGTACAAATGTGATCATAATCATCACATCCAAGGTGTAATGGTGTGCGATACGTTTATGCATCGAAAGCGTCATAACTTCCATTTCAGATACGGTTGTACCACTGACTTCTGTTCTTCGACATCAACGACTACGTAGATGTGTTTGACCTTGAAGTTCAGTCAACGTATACATTTCCTGCTCTTCCTCTGCGCATTCCTTTCTTTGGGGCCGCTCCTTTCTTCTTCACCTTACAGTAGGTAACTGAACCAGGTGTTTTTTTTTACGGTTAGGCTTTCTTCTCTTCTCTCTCTTCCACCTCTGTCCATCTCGATTGCCACGTGGAGTCGAAATCAGAGATCGGAAGTGACGTGCTATTCGCAGTCTGAAAACCATAAGACTACCGTTGTAGCAGCTACGCCGCATAGTTTTTGTACCGTGTGGGTAAGCAAACTTCAAGTGCTACATCGAGTATGCAAGGCTCGCCAATCGCACACTTGTCGCGGGCGATTTGTTTCTGACACACGAATACACTGTGGCGTACCATAGTTTGCTCTGAAGATTGCTGTATTGCAAACGTGTCACTATTGTCTACGGTTGCTGTGAGCGTGGTGCTTGTGCGAACGTGGGAAAGATACGTGGCGCCTGCTTTCGATGAACATTCGTGCGGCCTTTAGTGACCTCATGAATTGTTCCTCTTGAAGAAAAGTATCACGCTAGAGGCAACACAGTTTTGTAGCTATTGCGAGAGCACGAAGATGGTGCTACTGCATTTTTCATTGAGATGCGCAAGATCACTTTTTATTTCGTAATCACAACACAGCGTAGCAACTATGAGTAATCATGGTAGTTCAGTCAGGCCAAGATTTCCGTCAACAATATCAGCCCATATTAGACGCAAAAAAAACAAAGGAAAGTTTATTAAACCAATATACACAAACACCTTGATTTAGAAAATTTTTCGACAATTTCGAGTACAAGGCACTCTACTATGAGAGCGCAAAAAGCTGTGCCAGCATGCATAGGACGCATACAGTGATCCATAGGAAAAAAAACACAGTATATCTCTGATGTGAATGATGATGAGTGAGGCGAAGCATCCCTCAGTCCATCCGTGCTTCCGTCCATCCGTTCGTTCTTGCTTCCATTTGTCCATTCGTCCGTCCGTCCATCTAGTGAACACTACGATACCACGATCTCGGATTTTTTCATCATATATTTATCGCATACAAGTACCGCCATCCAGCGGACATTTCAAGGACTAAACGGAAGGTGGCTACCTACTACTACTACTACTACTACTACTACTACTACTACTACTACTACTACTACTACTGCTACATACATCGGGGACGCACGACCCCCAGCGTAAGGAGCGTCGCGTCTAAAATATTGTGTGCTTAGAAAAAAGTGGTTAAGGATTCAGAGTGCAAGGTACCCTACTATGCGAGAGCAGTAAGATGTCTCGGTAAACCTCATAGAGTTAAGAAAAGGTAATTAACGATTTAGAGTGCATGATACCTAACTATGGAAGAGCAGAAAAGGGTCCCAACGGCGCAATCAAAGCAAGCAAGGTCGGGGGGGGGGGGGGAGTGGGGTAAACAAAGTGGGTAACGATTTAGAGTACAGGGTACTATATTATGGGAGAGCCTAAAGCAGTCCCGTGGCTTCAATATTCAAAGCCGCAAGCCTCTGGATTAACGCAATGATATAAACTGGTTTAAGAGTGTTTTATGACCAGATATATTTTACATAGCTTATGTGCACACAGAAAGATGGACAATGATGATCATGCGTATGTACAGTGCAAGCTGTTATGTACATCGAAAATAACTTATTTGTGTATACAGTGATGTACAGTGCAAAAATAGTACAACAAGAACAGGACATTCATGAACATCTAGATGATTAAACCTATATAAACAGTAAGGCTATATGTACAAACAAGGGGTCATTCACACTGTAAGGTGATGTTTTTGCATTCACCTGTGAGGACAGTTTGCTCTCGTGCTCGAGAACAATACTGCACAAAAAAAGACATGCTTCTAATGAAGAAAAGGAAAATACGCGCAGCAATTTCACAGTGGTACAAGCTCTAGCCCACCTTTTCAATAGGGGAGGAAAGGCATGGACACTCTGTTGTTTTTTACAACAATGAATCACGTAGACCAGCGTCGGAGGAAGGCCTCCTCTCCCAGCATAACTAGTTCTTCATTGAGATGCATAAGCATTACGTTTCTTAACCGATGTAGCAGAGGAAACATGGCTCTTTGAGGGCGTCCCCTCAAGTGGGCCAGTCCCCTCCGCTTCCACAAAACGAAGCCTCCGATACCAATTAAGAGTTAGACAAATTTATCCCTGTGGCAAGACTTCCATGCATACCTATTTGGAACATACTGGTAACCATGCCCCAAAAATTGTGGGCTACTACACATACATGAAAGACGTGGTTCAGCGTTACGACGCGGCCGCATTGCGGACATGTGGCGGAGGGCGCCACGCCCCACGTCGCAAGGTGGTCGTCGGTTGGTAAAGCTTCTCATTCCCTAAGCCAGTTTAGATCACGGACTTCGGAGGGGAGGGACGTGTTTGTAAGAGTCCAACGTCTTTTCCCGCGGCATTTCCGGCACTCTTCTTCAGTTAGACTTTTAAATGCTATTTGTTCACACATGTCGGTGGGAGACGTTTGTATCGGTTCTTGAACTGGAAAATCGTTTCGCCATTGTTGCAAAGATTTTATAACATGTGTGTAATACGCCGGGGGCTGTTCAGCAGCTGGTTTAGTTTCGTTTGTTAAACCAAAAAAAAATCTTCTAGAGGTACCTGGCAGATACACTACGAGTTGCCTGCCTCGATACGATAAGTTTTCTAAGAGGGCCCAGGTGTTTTTGAGAGCCAACAAGCGGCACATTGCATCAAGGTTTGGCATACTGAGCCCTCCCCATTTTACTGGAAGGCGAACCAAAGCTCTAGCAACAGCTTCAGCGTGGCCATCCCACCCGCCCCTTCTTCCAAAAAAAGAAGGAGCGGCACGCAGTGGCCACTCTCAAGAAAACCCGACGAGGTGGTCGAGCAATTCTGGCTACATAAAGCAGTGGCGCTGTTATGCTTGATTTGATAAGGTTGGCTCTTTCAGTGAAAGGTCAATGAAAATTTCCGGTGGTTTCAATGCGTCTGTCCACTTTACGTTGGATCTCTTTTCCTGTGGTGCGGGCCACCTAACCAGTCGAAAGGAAAGTTACACCTAAGACTTTAACTCCATGGACAATTTGGACGCCATTAGGGAACTCCTCAATGTGCACTCCAAAGCACAATGCCTCGCTTTTTCCGGGATTAAGACACGTGCTCTTGACAGGTAACTACACGTGTGAAATGTCCGCAAGAAAGCTCTATAGCTATCTATGTTCCGAATAAACAACGAGATGTCATCGGCATATGCCGCTATTTCACTTCGCCCAGGCCTGGGAGAGGAAAACCGCGTATCGAAGTGCTTTCTGAATTTGTTGCAATAATGGATCTACGCGTAGTGTGTTTAGAAAAAAATTGCCCGCAGCTTCCCTCGGGGGAACACTGAGGAGGATGCGGAGCTCGACCGGCAATCAACGACTGCTTGCACGTAGCACACACGACGTAGTCGGCATAGTCGGTGCCCTTTCCAAATGTATCGCAAAGAACCGACAACGCTTTGGAGTTGTTCTGAATGTTGCCGATCCGAGTTGAGTTGTTATCGAACCAAAGACGATCGCATACCTTGCAGGTGTGGCCGAAGCTTCGGTCGAGGAAGTCGCGCTTGAAGCGAGCGTTGGGCGTGGCATACTGCTTGGCGCGCCCCGCCGCTACCTCGGCGCGCTTGCGCTCGCGGGCAGCATCGGGATCGGCCTCTCGTCGCCGACGCTTGTACTCGGCTTCCCGTTTTCGAAACTCCGGGTCCTCTTGTCGACGCTTACGTTTCAAAGCGGCCGAATCCGGTGCTGCTGCTCGACGCTGACGTCTCTCAGCGGCTTCACGTTCTCTAAGTTGAGCATCTTCCGCTCGACGCCGACGTTTACGTTCGGCGTCGCGAGCTCTTCTCCGCGCTGCCTTGTCTTCGGACGACGACTTGGTTGCGGTTCCGCCAACACTTTGGCCGGCGCTGGTCGAAGGGACGTCGGATCATTGCGACCTCGGACGTCGACGCACCGTACAAACCAACCGACGAGCGGCAACTGAGCGAGCGAGCACCGACCTTGAGTATATATACAGCGCGACGGCGCATGCAATGTCAGCTGTCGAATGTTCGAGAAGGGGGAGAAGCGCAACGGCGCATGCGCGCGCGTCAGCTGCCGATGTTCTCGAAGCGCGACGGCGCATGCACGCGCGTCAGCTGCCGATGTTCTCGAAGCGTGACGGCGCATGCGCGCTACATTATACACCTAGCGAATGTTCGTGAAGAGGAGAAGCGCACGCGGTGTGTAGAGGAGGAAGCGTGCACAGATGGTGGAGGAGTGAAGCGCGCGCGGTGTGTAGAGGAGGAAGGGATGCACAGATGGTGGAAGAAGGAGGAGGAAGCTTGCGGACGGCGCCGCACTACAAGCCTCGAGTATTAGATGCTCCGCATCTAAAAGTGGTTAATGATTTAGAGTACTAGGTACTCTACTATTGAGGCCGTCGCCTCAACGACGGTCTCGTATCACGACCAGCATTTGCTTAGTGTTCAGAAGAAGTTATTAACGATTTAGAGTACGAGGTACTCTGCTATGAGAGAGCATGAAGCCGTCCCGGACCAAGAACGAAAAGCACTTGTCCGGGGGGGGGGGGTAGAAAAAGTGGGTAACGATTTAGAGTACAGAGTACTCTACTATGGGAGAGCTTAAAGCCGTCCCGCGTAGCTCAGAGCAACTACTTGTGGTGCATTGTTTAGGTGGCCGCCACAAGAATAACCCCAAATGTTCACACTGTTTCCAAAAGTTGATAACAAAAGCTATTGAACACACTTAATAAAGCCAACATAGCGTCTCAAGCCACAAGTCGAAGATTAGGCACGTTAACTCAGTGTCCGTAGTTGCTACGCCTGCTAGGAGCGGTGGTAGCGTAGGACGTGCCCTGCACATGGTGACCTTTAATGTAAAACTATATAAAAAAATATCGGAAACGGGCAGAGGCGCCTGCCCTCAACCCTCGACGCGGCATAGCGTGAGTGGCGAGCCAGCGAACCCTCGTAGTGGAGGCGGCGGCCGTGTTGCCGTGTACAGAGCTGCTGGAGAAGGGGCCCCGAACCGCAGGGTAGACCGAGGAGAGCGACCGACGCTACGTCGCTCAGCCGCTCATATTTACGACTCTCCATAAACGTCAGGCAGTCGCGGAACCACGCGAGACCGGGAAATCCTCATCTCTCTCCGTTTCATACACTCTCCCACCTCTCCACTACGCCAATTACAAAAAGAGAAAAATGTAAGAACGTTTACACGCGGTGTTTGCGCGGTTAGCGCTTGACGTCAATATGAGTAAGAAGTACCGAAGAGAGAGAGAGAGAGAGAGAGAGAGAGAGAGGGAGAGAGAGAGAAAGAGAGATAAAATAAAGCGACGTCGGTGTATTGCGGGACACATCATGCGGAGGACGAAGGGGTATGATGAAAAAATAATATGAACATGCGGACAGTTTAGTGAAGCGTGCCACAACGAAGGCTTACAGCCACACCGATCCAGCCGAAGCCGGTCGAAGCTGCAGAGCTCATAATAACGACGAGGCGCAGCCAGAGTGCAGGCTGGTCTTTTCATTTTTTTTTTCGTTAACTTTTTGGTCGCCCGTCACCAGGCTAATATGCGGTTGCGTACAAGCGATGGGTGGCGCTCGAACGCAGCTAAGTGAAAAGGCCTGCCTCGACGGCAGCGCCCACACACTACGCAAAACGAAACTGACGCAGAACAAAGTGGTGCACAGAAAAACAACTACGGCGTTGCGTGATCCAGATACTAGGACAGGCTCGAGCCGCGCTCTTTGAAATGTGTCTGCGGCCTACGGGGGTGCACCGCTCTTTGCCCACAACGAGAGACACGTACCGGGGACGTGTGCTGCAGTGCGGTCTGTCACGAATGCGTGTCGACGGTTGCCGCCCGCCTGTCGAGTGGGAATTAACCTCGCTGATTGGATGACCTGCGCGAGACCGATTGTACAATCGCGAAATACAGCGAGCTGGCGACGGTAGCAACCTGTCGTTTTCCTGCTCACGAGCGCGGGTCGACGGGTCTCGTCTCTTTTGGAAGTCCGCTCGACAAAAGAACGTGGAACACTGGGCGTGTGGAATACGGGTGACAAGTTAAATAGGACGCCCCCCCCCCACCCTCGGCCCCTAACTCGTTTTCCATTGCCACGTAAATACAATTCATTTCAATTTTTTTTATCTACCAGATAGGTCTGGTCTCACCCCTTTTGGACGTCCGGTCGACAAAACAACGTGACGCAGTGCGTGCGTGAGATATGGTGACGGATTAATTAGGACGCCTCCTACCCTCGCCACATAACTTGTTTCCTATTTTCACGTGACTTCAATTCAATTCAATTTTTTTATTTATGTGGCAAAACTGGAAGGTCGCGTGGCTTAACTTGGTTGTGGCCGACGCCCCAGCCGCCCGTTCCTGGGCTCTGCGGCGCTTGCTTGTACGTGCTTGCTCCGGACAATCAGTCGTGGTGCTCCGCGCCCCTTATGGCAGTGGGCCTAATACACGAGGACGTCCTTCGATATTGCAACCTCGTTTAGCATGACATCATGCTAAGCCATCACTTACTTTTTCCCATTGGCCCACACCCCATTTATTAAACTATGATTGGCACCTTCGTGATATTGATTAAAAAGTGTTTATCGCCTGCAAACATAGTGATGGTTATAGCTTGCACACTGTTACAGCCAAAACGCGTCACAAATCGTCATTTCCATGGTTACGTTATATACGTTTCACATCACCCAGCCGTGGTGGTCTATAGTGGCTAAAATACTCGGCTGCTGACCTGCTGGTCGCGGTATCGAATCCCGGCTGCGGCGGCTGCATTTCCGATGGAGGTGGAAATGGTGTAGGCCCATGTGCTCAGATTTGGGTGCATGTTAAAGAACCCCAGGTGGTTAAAATTTCCAGAGCCCTCCACTATAACGTCTCTCATAATCATGTCGTGGTTTTGGGACGTTAAACCCCACATATCCATCCTGTATACGTTTCACATTAGCGCCCCTGTTATCGTTCGTGTTTGACCCAGCCCAAGATGTCTTGCAAGAGTCGTAGGGGCCATCAATGAAACTTGTACGCTATACAGGGCTGGCCTGAAAACATCGACTCAATTGAATGCTCTTTTTTATTGCAATTAAAGGAAAGCTTTTATTGCAATAAATGAAACCATTTGTCTAAACTGAAAAGGCTAATTCAGGAAAGTAAACGTTTTGATGGTTATGGAACAGAAGGATACAAGGACTATTTCTGTAATTACTGATGATAGTTATTCAATAGAAACACTTATTTCATGTTTATATTAGCCATAATAATACAAATTTCCTCATGCTTCGTATTGATCTATTTTACTTTTTTTGCAAGTAATGATAGTTTTCGTGTAGTAAATACAAACTTTCGTATGTTTGCACAGCCTGGTTTATAGTGAAGTGAAAACATTACTTGGTTTTTTTTCCTCTTACTACCCTGTTTGTCTATGATAGAGTAGATACAGTAAAAGATTTTTTTCAAATATTTTTAATAATGTGCATACACCCTTTTACGAACATAAACACTGTACAAGCTACGCACAAGAGAGTTGGGTTATCCGTCAGGCCCTATGCCTTTATTCATAACATTCCCTTGATTCTGCAGCGAGGGAATAATGCAATATTGAAGCGCTGAAGTGCTTATGTGCGCGTGTGTCTCTCTCTTAGCATGATCGCGATATGAAACATTGCAGCTTACAGGCGTACGTGTTCTTTATTATCTTTCTATTAAACAAAAAAACATTACCTAATCTTACTTTTCTTGCAAAAAAACGGCCGACGGTGGGGCCACCATGGACAGCGGTCTAACCCGCGTCAACGAGCTCCACGTTGCAGTACCACCACCGTTTAAAGAGCGACCGAGGCAGATCCACCAAAAGTTCGAGCAGCGCCAGTACGCTATCGGCAACTATTACCCAAACTACAGTTTGAGCTGACTTCGACGGTGTGTTCGTCGAGGAGCAGCTTCAAAGGGGCGTCGAGCACCAAGAGAGGCAACTAAAGCGCAAATGTATTGAGGAGAACTTGAAAGGTACAGAAGGGGTGAAATGGGGAGACCACATTGGCAGCCGCAGACTACCGGCGCCGACGCCTTTTCTGCCCTTTTCATGCCCCTCCCGAAAGTCTCGCGAACAGACGACGGTGACGCCAGCAGCACGGCTGGCCGGCGGACAACGGGAAGACCGCGACGACGCCAGAAAAACGATGCACGAGGGTGGATGGGGAGGTAAGGGAAGCGGCGGCTGGAATATATATGTCGTCGTCAGGAGAGCGGGCACGGCGACGTCGGCCCGCGAAGCCAGCAAAGAACAGAGGGGGAGTGCAAGGGAGCGCGCGGCCGGTTCACTCAATTAAGCCCGAACCGAATAGATTGGCGGAAAAGCGAGTCCAAGGGGAGGAAGAACAGGCTGTCCGAGCGCAGCCCCACTAGGGAAAGGACGGCGCCAGGAGTTTGGGGATGAAAAGAGAAAGGGATCCTTTTGTGCTGGGAAAGGGGGTAATACAGCGGAAAACCGACGTGGCACGGCCGTACGCGGTCGAGCCAGGCCGCTGGAAGGCGGCAGCTGTTGGTTGCCCTGCGCTGACCGCTTGTGCAGTGCTGCCAGTGGCAAACCGCTTGCGCGGGAGACAAATGGTGTCGCTTTTTTCTTTTCGGGGCACGCTGTGTCGGCGCGTTCTTACACACTTGAATGCTGAACCGTGAATGAGTTTGTTCTCGCGAATTGTTACGATTATTAAGCGCCTCGGCTTCGAGAGGATGAGCGTCGAAGAGGCCTGCTCCGAGGAAGCGCTTATTTTCGCAAGGCAAACGGCATTACGTGTGGTTGCAGTAGGTGGCAGAACGCGCTGGCCTCAGTGACAGACTGCACTCGTTCGTACGTGCAGCGCTTTCTGCAACCCCTATTCCCTCATCCCCTGTGAATGGCAGAAAACCGCGAAATTTCTGGTTTTCGTCCCTTTGATTTTTCCTCTCTGTCTATAAAACAGGCCCGTAATCCAAGCATGTCAGTGATCCAGGACAAATATGGAAACTTGAAGATAAATAGATATTATTGAACACGGCGTGTCCGTCGAGCCAACGTTTCGACAAGTGGTCTTTGCTTTTGTTTTGAAGAAGAAACTACATTAGTTGAGACGTTCACTTGAGCGACAAGCCCTGTTCAGCAATACGCACCTCAACAGAATGCGTAATGCACATACTACTCATTATCTATAAAACTAAGCGTAAGCTCTCGCTTAGGGTAGTTTGGTCTTTTTATTCATCCAAACACATTCGTGTTTTAGACTTTCGCGTTTTTTTTTTTTGCAGTGATCTTCAGAAATGGTTTGCTTTGAGATAGCTAGCTACACCCCCCCCCCTTGATCACGTCAACTTTTCATTGAAGTGTCCGCGGACAAATCAGCCCAATTTTTTCACAATAAAGGTATTCCTGCGTTTCTAATTTGTTGAACGAGCTATATGGCAACACAACTACTGAGGACGTACGAGAGTAGATGTGAACTACATCACATATTTACAAACATCATCCCTGCTTCTTAGTCATTCCCTGACAAAAGGAGCAGGAGGAAAGAGATGCCAAGACGGGGAGGTCAGACGTCAATAGACAGACTGCCTATTGCGAGCAGGAGTAGGGGCGTCCACTATTCGACGCTTCCTTTGTCAAAAGTTTATTGTTCCTAATACTTGTATTACTTATGTATTGAAATTGCCGCATGTATGAGTGAAAAAAAATTGGGGGTTTAACACCGTGAAACTGTACGAAGTCTCACGAAGAACACCCGACTGGAGCTATGTACACATGAACACACAATTGTTTCTTTTTATAGCGAAGCTTTCATAGGCTACGGTGTGTCTTCATCGGCGTAAAATACTACTAACCGTAGTAGCCGTCACGCACATGACCTGGCAGGATGGGTCAGAGAATAAACAAAGAAAACCATAAGACAAATTCACAGCTTTGCCGCAAAGGCTAAGCAATGAACGCGATAGCAACAAATTGGAAGGTAAGGCGAAGTATGGCATGCAGATCAAAATGTACCCCGGGTTTTTCACGCACAAATGACGCACGAAACGTACTCATAGGTACAGGTTAATGCGAATAAGCGTCTCAGTTGTTACTTGGCTGCGTCTGAAAAGCGCACCCTTTTCGCAAACGAAGACTGTGCAACGTGTGCAGTGACCTTTGGGCACACGGTAACTACAACAGAATCGTTCCTGAAAACCCAAGGCGTACGATTGTCGCCACCGCGAGATAAGCGAGCACTGGCGTGCTCGTCCACCCTCCCCATCTTCACGGGGCAAAGTACGCGTGGGAGATAAGAGCGCGCGCAGCCGCGTCGGGACGATTTGGCGCACGCGATCGTTGCGCCATCTCACTGGTAATGCTGAAAACACTGTCTTCCACCCCCCGAGATGCCCACTACCAGCGGTAAGTGGTAGATACAAATAGCTTGCTGTATGAACGTTCATGGAGGTGCTCCTTCGTGGCTCTGTGGCTATCGTTTCGCACTCACCATTCAGACGTCCGACGTTTGATTCCGCGCACTGGAGTCTTTTTTGGATAATTTTTTTCTTCCGTTTTCATATATATAAATACGAATACATATACTGTGAATGACGGTGATGCCGACGCCGGCAGCAAAGTCCAGCTGAGAGTGTCCATATAATTGCTATCGCAATAAAAGAAGGTGATAATGAAGCTCGGTGACATACGCACGCGCTTACAGCTTGGCTGTCCGACGGTTCTCACCGCATAGAAGTGGCCGATATCTTTATTTACTAATTTATTTCATTTCGTTTCTCCTCATATACGGCCATTCTCGCCAATACCTTAACCTGCTACCTCACTTACGGCGACGCTGTATCGCCAAGCCGCTGAATCAAAGCGGTGCGTGAAGAAGAGTGGAACTGACAGGCCTGCTGTTTAAGGTAAATAAGCCGGTGAGGCGGCGCGGTCGGCCCTGGAATGACGGCGCATCAAAAACAAACCGCTCTACCCGCAAGCCCGCTCATGCTCCGCCACCGTACGGCTGGAGCTCACCGCCGGAGGGCGCAGCTCTCCCTCCCTAACGCCATCGCTCAGCCGCTGCTGGTGGCGGCTGTGGGATAGGGTTCGGGGATCAGAAGCTATGCTTGCGTGGCAGAAGGCTGGTGGGTTCGAGGAGGGACGGCTGTTTTTCGTTAAATCGGGTGTTAATGCCGTGAGGCGCCAACCACACCGAAGAGAGAGAGAGATAAAGGGTGGGGTGGCTCTGCAGCTTCTAGCCTTACACACGTGGCCAGATAGAAAAGTACCGAGACAGACCGCTATCCACCATATATTAGAAGCCCGGAACAGTATTCTGTGACTATCTCCCCAGATCTTCGTTTCCTCTTTTTCTGTTCCTCCCTTCATTTAAGGCGAAAGCCCTTAGATGGCTCCTCAAACGCAAGAAACTGACCATCGTTCGCATCGAAAGGAGTTTCACGCAAAAATTATCACGTGATTGTGACATCCCTACGTGACAGGTCATGAAGATTGGCGACGCCGTTATGATATCATACGAGGACGTCGTCACAACTTGCATACTAGCATCCTTGCGTGCTGTCGAATATTATTACCTTCGTTTGACGTTTGCTGCGCAAATAATGTGGAAGGAAAGATAAAGAAAAAAAGAAAGGAATGAAAAACAAAAAGGAGTGAATTAACAAGGAACGAAAAGGAAAAGAGAAAGAAAGAAAAAGAAAGAAAAGAAAGAAAAAAAGAAATACAGTAGATCAGACACACGCCATATGCTTCGGTCGTCTCGATTTTCCCGATTGGGGAAGAGCTCCACTTTTTCCTTCTTGTTCGCAAAGTATCACACGCGAGATTGCTCTCCACCATCACTAGAACAGAGAAAGTAGCACGTGCTCGATTGCGAGACCCCTGCGCGTAACGGCCTCATCCGGTGTCAGGATCAAATCACGTTCGACTCCGTACTAAGTAGCTTTAGGAGGTGCAGCCAGAGGAACACCGCTCCTCAGCTCCGGCCCAAAGCCCGTGGGTTGTGCTCGTAACTCTCGCCTCCACTGCGTGAGAGACTGCGACGACGTAAGCGTCGGACGATATCGGCTTGTCTCTGCCACCGCGTGGCTGTGGCGTTATTCCTGGCTTTCGACGGAACGGGACATTTCGTAATGCCTTCTGCGAAGGCCTTCGGATGCAGAACGAACTCACGCCGCAGGTTCGAGACGGGCAAATTGCCTTCTCGGAGCTAAAAACGGGCACCAACCGAGAAACAACTGCTGGAGCAAGTAGTTATTGTGTGTTATTTTGTGCTTTCGCCCGATGGCCTTTACGTAAAGCCGAGTTTCCAGGCTTGCTACGCGTTAGGTAAGCAGATCGCTCAGAGCGATAGCTCGATTTCGGCAACGTGTCAAAATCGATCTATCAGTGGTGACGTGCTCTACTTCGTCAACCTTATTAATATTCAGCAGGCCAATACATGTTTTGATCACATCATTTCTATCACATGATACACGATGAATATGATGTCCACTGTGGTGGTGCAGTGGTTTCAGCTGCTGGCTGGCAGGTGGCGGCTTCGACCACGGCCGTAGTGGTTGAGTTTAGATGGAGGCAACATTCGAAAGGACCGAGCGCTTCGTATACTATAGTGCCGGTGCCCGTAAATAAACTCAAGGTGGTCCATATTTACGGAACAGTTTGTGCTACTACACACGGTCCATATTTACGGAACACTTCAATACGGCGAGTCTGATAACCGTATCGTGGGTAGGGCCTTTAAAACCTCGGATGTCGATTGATAACCTTCCACGCATAGGCGTGCCACAGTCTGAAAATCGACTGCTCGAGCAGCAAGGCCGTTAGCTTCGTTTTTTAAACCTTCGCCTCTCGTTTAAGCAGTCAGCTATCGCGAATCGGTTTTGCGTAATTGTTCGGTGAAGTGGTGAAAGCCTCTCCGTCGGATAGAATGGCTGACTGGTTACACAGAAAAAAAATCACCTCTTAAATTTGCCGCCAAGCACGCGACTCTCGCGACAAATTAAAAGAAGAAGAAGAACAAGAAACAAACGTGCAACGAGAGCCACGTTTCCACGCTTCGCAAAAATTTTCTTTTTTGACGATCGAAAAAAAATAGCAGTACATAAATCTAAGAATAATAAATCTCGAAACACAAGTTCCCGACGCTCTCGGAGCGAAGAGCTTTCCGTGGTAGCCTTCTCGCCGAGGTGTCAAATCTCAAGCCGATCCCGGCAAGATGGAAGCGCTCTCAAAAATACCGTTTCGCACCCAGGGCATCTCGAAAAGACGTATAGATTGAGTCTCTATCTCTCCCACTCACTATCGCTCTCTCTCTCTCACTCAACACTTACTACACGCCGCATATGAAAGCACTAGCCGCACGAGAAAAAAAAAAAGATGGACGGTTTTTTTTCCTCCTTTCTCATCCTTTCTCTCGCCGCTCTGACCTCTCCCCCTGCCGATATCTAGGTGAAGTGCGTTCTCTCTCCCACTCCTTAAGCGGCATATTTTTTAATAGGCTGCCTGTCTACCACCGGAACGTACTACCCTACACCGACGACGCGCTCGTGATAGGGAAGCATCGAGAGACAGCTATAGAACACACTGGAGGGAAACAAAAAATAGTACGAACGGACACACGTCAGTGAATATCGTCCACTTCTCTCAAGGAAAAAGTGCTGGCCCATCATACATCAAGCTCGCTTCCAGAGTGGAAGTGAGTCCAACGCTGCCATGGAACGCAGGGATGGGGATTGAGCAGCTTGAGAGCGGGGGTGGGGAGGGGGGGAGGGGGGGGCGAACGAGATAATATGTGCGGCGCGAGCGAACTTATGCATGTCGAAGCTTAGGTTATTTTTCTCCTCAACTCTGTGTCTATTCTAGCCCCATACTTTCCTAGTTCCCCTGCTTCTTCCTGTTCGGGCGAATATCCGTGTTCGCTTCGTTTATTTACTTTTTGTTTGCCTTTTCGTTAAGTAGAATGTAAAAGTTTGCAACCGCGCCGTTTTCGCAGCGACAGCGAGTTTGAAATGTCTAAAAAAAAAAACTTGGACAAAGAAATCGAACAGTTCGAGAGAACACTACAAGAAGGAAGTTGAGCGAAAAGGAAATCAGCTCGCCGGAATGGCGAAAGAAACTCAGTTTCCAGCGTTTCAAATTAGTTTAATGTTTTTCCGAGGGATAATCCATTAAAAGCAAGAAACTTACGTTACCTCCAAAAGCTGTATCTGCACTGTCATGTAAGGTAACTAACGGTTGAGTTGTAATGGCTTCTTTGGTGCAAGCCACGTCATTTTTTTTTGCATAACTGTCCTCATTTATTCCGTTTTTGTCGTTACTTCAAGCAGGTCAAAACTATCACGAACGACAATAAAGTAAAGTCTTGCACGTTTCACAATTCTTTCATCATCAATATAAAGAAAGATTTCATTCAAGGAAGAAGTTTTCAAATATGCCTGGATATTTCAGGGTAAGTTCTAAAATAAACAAGGAATGGAATGGTATTCTCTCTATAAATGTCTGAAATAGCATTAAAATTAATTTCTAACGAAACCACCATAAAGTTCTGTAAAAGTTCTGGACTTTAACATTTGTCTTGTATAGCCGGTATAGCGAACTACCAAGATTCACATATATTTAAATTCCGTAAAATGGTTGGGTATCCCAGTGGTTAAATCAATCGCTTTTGTGGGATAGGAATTTGTGTTCGAAACCAAGCACTGCCGAGGATGTCTATTTTGTTCTACATTTCTTTATAGTATTCTATTTCGTCATGGGAGGATGGACCGACAATGCTGTTCTTGAATTGGCACACACAGACAGTCCTGTATCGTACTAAGCCAAAGAATTGTCATTCCGGAACATGTTAGTTCTCCAGTTCGGCCATTTTTTCCCTGCATACTTCAGAGAACATGGGAACACATTTTGCGCTAGAGATGAACTAATGCAAGTGGACGCATTAGAACACATGTACATTCGCAACAACTATAACACATACTCATAGGATCGACGAACGCTCATCTGCTCAGGCATAGGATGAAATTAAACATGATTATTGAACAAAGCTGATGAAATTATGTGGACAAGGAACACGCATACGGGTTCCTCGACCACTGAGCTGGGCTGGAAGACGAGTATGGAGGTATCACGGCTTCCGGTCCAGCTAAGTGAACAAAGAAACCATACGTGGTTTTGAAAAGTCACAGAATTTCATCAGACGTGGTCAATGACCGTAATTAATTTCAATATAGTTCGTGTGTCTTACCTGTCTACGACTATCAAAATCTTGACTAGCCCCTGCACAACACAACGGCATCACCTTCGCAGACGTAACGCGTATGCTGAGAGTGAATTGCCCGTATACGTTTTGAGGATAAGGCACACAATAGATTAATTTGTATTAATATAAAAAATAAATCTCAAGGGCTATATGCGTTTTCGCGCATCGTGCGCCAGATCCGATTGTGGAAGCCAAAGGTGCGCTGTGACACTGCGTTGTGTTCATCATAGAAAATTTCATCATGTCTGCAGTTGGTTGTAATAACGCAAAGATTCCCTTTAATACGAAATTACGGCCGCGAATTCCCCGAAACAGAGAAAATTCCTTGCACGAACCACCAATGCAAACAAACGCTTTCGAGCATAAAACGAAACTTCTGTTTAGAAAAATTGATTATGTCGTAGAGTGTTAAAATCGAACACGTTTCAGCAGAACTTTTTTTTTTTGGCAGAGATACACTAACGAGGATGACAAAAAAAAATGCTTCATCTACATGACGCGAAAGCAACACGTACAAATGACGTTGTTGTTTAGAAAAATGTTCAACGATTAAAAGTACTTGGTACTCTACTGTGCATGGGGCGCCATAAAACCATCCCATGGGCTTCACGCTTGATGAGGCTGTTGCGATAAAAATTACGCCTATCCAGCTCACGACTGACCACTAGGTACACTACTATATGCTGTGTTTACACTGCTCTGGTACTTCTGGGAGGCAACTAGGTTAGCATTCGAAACCTAACCCATGGCTTATTTCCGAGCCATCGTTAGTTACAATGCCTACAACTGCACGTGCTGCTCAGCAGTTCTTACCACAGCCCCGACCTAAAGACTTTCTTTATGCACACGAACATTTTTATGAACAGTAATTTTACAAGAGTTATTGAAAGGTGGAACAAAGTACCCGGTAGTATTCGTGAATTGTCGCTGTCAGATTTCGTAGATGCACTGTATAAGTAATTCATTGTTTTTTCTTTGTTCTGACTGTTTAACCACGTAATCTGTGTACTTTGTTCATGAAAATATACCCCACTCCTGCAATAGCCCTGTTTAGGGCTGCGGTATTTGAAAATAAATAAATATATAAGTTAATTTGTCAAGTAGAAGTAAAACAGAAGCAATAAGAAAGTTAGATGGCTCTAAGTCGCTTTTAAACTAGCATATTCATAGCTAGCAAGGAACCTGCAGAAAATAAGGTTCATACTAAACATAACATTGAGCTGTGTGGTTTTACGCGCCAGAAACCATTTGTTGTAGAAGCGTGCGAGAGACGGACTGGGCGATTGCGGAACAGCATTTACCAGCTGCCATTGGCGAAAGCCTTTATCGCGCCGTGATCACGTTCGTCCATCCGTCCGTCCGTTCGTGCCCTGACATGGGGTCAGGTGGCCGCCGGTCCCATCGGTCACGCCTCGCGTCGGAGATTCCAACGCTCGCGGTTCGCATGCATGTGCCCTGCGCATGTTCCCATCGCTGTGTCCAGCATGTTCAGTCATGCGTAGAGAAAGTCTCGTGCATCGCGTTCCATCCTCATCTACCTCGTCTCAGTGGGCACAGGCGTTGACCGAACACACTTTGGAATTTCCGAAGTGTCCTTCCATTTTTTAAACATGTACCTAAATGTACCTAAAGTGTTGCTCTAGCCCGGATCCAAGCGCAGCCGACTCGGCAAGTAATCGCATCCACGTGTCCTCCAGCTTTGATTTGATTTTACGCCTACGGAGGATGGGGTGAGAGATTGTGTCAAGAGGAAGACAGAAGTATGAAGTAAGGGCAGTAATGTGAAGCAAAATAAAAATTGACTTGTTAGCAGTTGCAATGGAAAACGGGGAACAGGAATAAACACACCACGACTGGTGAATGTATGAACGCAGCGTTGGTTACAAGCCCCGCCGTCACACGTGTTGCAAAGCAGCCGTCCTGCAAAATCACGGAAACATCAGCAGACCTACTCCGCCTACGTCTCTTTCGGAAAGATGGGGCTAAGCAAAGTTTGGCGAGTGTGTTTATAAAAAGCGAACAAAGCTTTAAAATACTTGGTACTCTATTATGGTGTAGCGAAAAGCCGTCTTCTAGAACCCAGTATGAAGACACAAAAACATAAATATGCACCTACACTCAAAGTCAAATCCTGGCTCGACTACACGCCCGCAGGCAGGAAATCAAGTCAAATTATCGCCGCTTCTAGGCGGCTCCGTAGCCGTGTTGCAGAGAAACCAGCCTGAATTGAAGTGGCCTTCGGAATAGCCGGGATTTCAGGTCAAATTTTTCCTCGGAAGATACTGCCTGCAGTTAGGCGTGACTTTCCGTAGGCGGCCCGGCATTGATGCGGTGGCAAAAAAAAAAAAAGTATTATATTAAGGCTTTTCACACAGCGGTTTCTCGCCGAGAATGAAGCGGATGTTATGACTGCACGTAATTAGAAAACTATTTAGTATTACAATAATCTACACTCGCGAAATTAACATGCAAAGCACACACAGCCCGGCAATCAAACTCGGGACCGCATGCACGTGAAGCAGATGTCTTACCCACTGCACCACAGCGCCACCGCATGAAGGCGAGTCTTCTTGCGGGGGTGTATATCTAAAAAGTGGGTTTTTGCAAACCGTCTTCGGAACCTTGAACTGTTTTTGTGCCATGTGCATGCATTTGATCTGCGAATAGTTTGTAGGGCTTCATGAGACAACCACGGTGAGCGCTTTCAGCTCCGACTTCGGTTCATGGTGCGCCGTTCCCCAAGAACGGTTAACGCGTGTTTGTGCGTCGTTTTAGTGCTTCGCCGTGAACTGCGGGTGTTTCGCTCGCCGAAATTTGCGGACGATGCTGTGTTCGGCTTTCGAAACCTGCGCATGTTTCTCGCACGTGCGTGTGCTGTGAGAAATATGGCTGATTTGTGTCGGGAGCTACACAATCGAGTGTCAGTGACAGCAGCCTATTCTCCGCTGTTTGAAAACAACGCGCTTTCGCACGTAAACATTGCAGGGGTATTTTAGCGTGTCTGCTCCTACATTTGCATTTCGTACGCGCGAACTGCCGCGAGCTGCACGCCGGGGCAGCAGCACCTTTTTAGCATTTCAACGATTACTTATTTCTGCAATTAGAATTTATGCACATTATTTCGCTATATAGAGTGCTTTTTACTCATTTTCAGTCTTTAGCTGATCTTATTTACAGGGAGTGGCTACCCTTACCTTTATTCGGCATCACATCACTGTTCAAGTGAGTGCCGAAACGCGCGCCAAGGTCAAGTATGACGTACACAAATTAGCGACGGACAGGTCGGTCTCCCTCCAAATAAATAATGCCTCTGCACATCTCTTTCGCGAACGTCGGCGTGCAGTTGGGGTCAAGAAATGGTGCAGAACGAACCTCAATATATTTATTCTTACTGCTAGCAGTTGCTCTTTAGAAAATGGGGATTTTTATAGCTGGTACTTTAGCTCCACAGCAGTACACTGGTTGTCTTGGTCGTGGTTCACTGTTCCTAATTCATGCTGGAATATGAAAACTGTACTTAATATTCAAAAAAGTTAACAAATGTCGGTGACATACGCTCTCCTGCTGACTTCGATTGATTGATTGATATGTGTGGTTTAACTTCCAAAATCCACCATATGATTATTAGAGACGCCGTAGTGGAGGGCTCCAAAAATTACGGCCACCAGGGGTACTTTAACGTGTACCCAAATCTGAGCACACGGGCCTACAACATTTCCGCCTTCATCGAAAATGCAGCTGCCACAGCCAGGATTCGAACCCGCGACCTGCGGGTCGGCAGCTGAGTACCTCAACCACTAGACCACCGCGACGGGGCTCTCCTGCTGACTTCTGCACCTGACTTCTGACTTCTCTACTTGATGTTCATCATCAAATTACGCAACCACTAATCAAAGATCGACCAATAGATTTTCAATTTTGATCTTTTCTGCCTAGCGGCCTTTGGTTTGTTTCTTCTTTGCCATGCTTTCCTAAAATCGTCAGTTCAACTTGTTTGGTAGAACGTGAGCATCAACATACATAGGCCAGTGTTTCAGAAAGCTGTCACGCATGTACTAGCGCTCTTTTGTTTAGTGCATGACACAGTGTCACACCTCGACAACTGATGAACGGAAAGTTGTTTGTACTCTTTTATTGAAGTCAGAAGAGTAACAATGGGACTGCACATCCCAGTGTATGCCGAAATGCAGAGAGATGCATGATATCTTGATTAAAGCGAGCCATATGGCACTGGAAAATGTTTCTGTTTCAGACCATCTTTTAGAAAAACGACCATCACAAGACAGCGGGACGAAAGGGCGACGCACACTTGCATGCGAGCGATGGTGAACGTCACGCCGGCGCCGGGCGCCCAGCTGGCGTGGCGACGGCATGGGGGGGGGGGGGGGGGGTTCTTTTTTTTTTTCGCGCTCACGCTTGTGGCTGAACGGTTCTGCGTAAGTGGATGCCCGCTCCTGGCGCGAGGCTGGCGTGACGGAGACGGTGGCTCTCCCCCTTTTTTCTCTTTTTTTTCCTTCTTGCGCCTGCTCTTACCGTCTGTAGGCGTGACTTTCGTACCGCGCGGATGTCACGGATATTTTTGCTGCTAGGCTCCACATAGACAGGATTTTAGACAGTACGCAGGAGCGCGCCGCCTATGTGCCATTCGTTATCCGGCACCTGACTTATATAGAATAAGCTTCTGACGACTTTGAGTTTTTTTTTACTTAAGTATGGGAGAGCAGCGAGCCGTCCATAAAATTAATAAGCCTGTGTGCTTAAAAAAAGTTGTTAACGATTTAGAGTACCTGGTACTCTACTATGGGAGAGCAAAAAGCCGTCCCGTGGGCCCCAACCACAACGTGCAGTAGCACTGCCAATGAACCAATAAGCCTAATCGCGAGCTTGCTAGTGATTAGACGAAAGTCGCTAATGTATACACAAATGGTGCTAGTATAGGCTACCTGGAAGAATCTCCGCACTTGCACTAGCTTCTGTTTAGGTTTTCCCAGCCCACACAGCTTGAGATAACACCAACTGCTGCATGAAGCCCCATTCCTAAAAAGCCTTTGAGCGTACTTACTATCCTTTAAGTTAACGTGACTAATTGAAAAATACGAAGCACACATTTCATGGAGATAGCGATCGCAAAATCAAAAGCTACAAAAGAATACGCACGGGCTTTCGCCGAACATACATTGGAATTCACGAAGCGTCCTTAACTATTTTTTTTTCCTTTTTTTCTTCTTTCTTCATTTCTATGGCCCTCAACACTGGTCTTTTCTGCCTGTTCCCTTTCTCCGTGCTTGCTAATGGACCACCACCATCGATATGCTTGGCCGCGCAACACTCCAGTTGCTACATGCAACAATGGTGATCATGCGTTCGTGTCAGGGCCACAGTAAAATGTGGCAGCGCGCAATCTCTAATCGTCTCGATAAAATACACGATTCCCATTTAATTATTGGATGACTGCCTAGAAGCCCGTAATTTGAGAAACCGTCAGTTATTGGAAAATGGCGCATAAAAACACGCATGGAAACAGAGAACTTTCGGGGCTTGCGTTTCTGTACGGTAGTCTCCACAGGGACTCCTGTCTGCGTAAGACACCGCCACCGAGTAACACTAATATTTGGAGTTCCAGTGCAGTGTGAGATCCAACGAACGGCTTTCAGTTCTACCATAGTTAGTACCGAGTACTCTAAATCAATAGCCACTTTTTCTAATCAGAACCACGACATTATTGTGAGGGACGCCATAGGGGGAGTTTGCGGAAACATTGACCATCTGGTGTTCCTTTAAGTGCACACACATCGAACAGTGCATTTCACCTCAACGTAAATGTGACCACAGCGGCGGGAATCGAACCCGCCACCTTCAGGTCAGCAGCCGAGCGCGGTAACCACTTCACCATACTGCGGCGGACGGCCGCCACCGCAATCTGAGATTTTTCATAACAAGATTCGCTCGAAAAGACCCTTCAAAATCATCCTACCACCAGCATTTCCAACGACACCATGTGCATACTCGTCAACCCGGGCAAATTGTTGCGCAAGAAGTTCGGCACGAAAGACGCCCAAAGGAGCATTCGAACACCGCGGCCACCGCTGGTTCAACGACGCACTTAACGCGCGAAAACGAAAATAAAAGAAATGCCGAGTCGAGAAAAGCCGCGGCCGCTTCCAGTCAACCGATGTGCCTGGGGTTATAACTGGGATGACGGCAGCGCGCGTTTTGATTTCCATAACTGATGAAGCGGCTGCCGGGATTCGCACAAGCGAAACGCGGGCCGGCGCCGACCGAAACCGTCTGGCTTCCCGTCGTCGCGACTGCATAAATAGGTAAACACCGACGATCCGCTGCCGACGATCGGCGTCAAAATGCCCGCAGAATGCGCGCCTGCATACGCCACACCTCCCCCATGCACCCACCGCAAACGCTTACCGAGCGTCCGTTCTCTTTAGTCCCTGGGTCTGTTTTGATTTCGTTTTTTTTTTCGTTTTTAGATCCCACGTTTCGGGACTTTCTTTATTCCATCCGTGGTACGCACGTGCGACAACCGCCTTTGCCGCAGCACGTCGCTTCCATCGCGGCGAACCGGTGAGGCTTAGCTCGTGGCTTGGTTTCTATGCAACCCGAACACGCTGTGCTTCGCCACTGCGTCCGGCTTGCGTTTCCCGACCACCCATCTCATAAACAGAACACACAGTCGGGGTGCACAACCTCGCAAGCTACAGTATAAGCCGTTGACATTGGGCACATGGACGTCGCAGCGTGCCTATTGTCTTTGAAGCCTTCTATTGGCTTTTATTTTTTTTCGTTATTTTTTGTTAGTGTAGGACGAGAACGCTTCCCATTCTTGTGACTGATTTCCGTTATGTCGATCTAGACCCAGCGATAGCTTCGTCCACTGTCTTCGTAAATAAAGAATTCCTACTCATATATCGGCCGGTTGCTGTCCTTATGTCTGAGCTTAGAGTAGATGGTCATACACTCAGGTTGTCGACACAAAAAAAAGAGCTATCGGCATGATTCGCCCTTGACAAGCTCATAAATACAAGGCCCCGTAATACAAAATAAATCTCTGTGGAGAAGAGCGGAACGACACTTCTCTGCAAGGCGACGTTAAGGAACAACTGATGCTGCACTGCAGCTGTTGTATGGTTCCCAAAACTTGATAAATTACAATAAAGATTTTAAACCAGGTCAGGTACCAGATGTACCTAAATACTTGCGCAGTTGCATTCATTGATGTCATCTTTACAAATTTTTTGATGGAGTATTACATGAGATCTCCGATGTCTAATTGAAATTTTAAGAACAAAAGTACACTAAACAATGTACGCGAAACGTATATTGCTTACGCGTTTGAAGCCTTGCGTTCGCTTCCGTTTTGTATTTTCGTGCACTTATTCCACTTCCTGTTTCCACTTCAGATCTCTTAATTTTTAAAACCATCACATTACCCCGGAAGCCATCGGGAACATTGCTACTGTTCATTAACGATACCCAGCCTTAATACTAATTAGCTTATGTTATTTGTTCATACACGTTGAGTCAAATCCTCGCGAGTTAAAAAAAAGAACCCAACTGAAGAGTACTTTCGCACGCAAAACATTTAATTTAAAATCGCCGAATGTAACAGGAAATTTGAATATTTATTTCACGAAGACCATGTTATTTTAGGAATATTTCGATGAATTCAACCTCTGAACAACCGTGCGAAAGTGTTCTTTCGTGTTAAGTGGCATTCCGTGTGGCTCATAGGAAAAAAAAAACCCCGTGAAGAAATGAAATACGCGAGCGATCGACGTTATTCAACTCCCACATCAACAGCAGTTCACCGCGAAGGCATTAAACGGCTTTTGAGGTTTACACACGTACATGGTACACGGGTGAATTGGAAGTCCCGGGTAATCTTCTACCACATAATAAATTAATTCAGGTGTTTTCAAGTACGAAATCAGCATGTATTTAAGAAGCATCGAATAACGAGGCTGTCTCAATTAATTATGACCACGTGGTTTCTCACAAGCATTGCAATTTCATACAAAAAAAATTTTTACTAGCCTGTGTGTTGTGGTGTTTTGTCACACAGGGGAACAATTCTTCAAGCGGTAATCAATCACAATCATTTATGCGTGCGGTATTTACGAGGTATCACCATAGATGCACTGGCAGCACTTTTGTGAGCGTCCTTAAGAAGGTTCGACATCCTGGTCCACTTTGTGTAACACTTGAAAACGTAACACACTAAGTTATAACAATTTGTGACCAGACTTCTTGCTGGGCATAACGAGTCGCAGTTTCACAGGATACGCGTTGAATATTCTTAAAATTCTCAGTCGATTACAATGTGGTGCCACCCCTTTATTAACAGCGTAATAAATTACCTATTTGTTCTTCCGGCCGTCATGACATATTTTTTGTAAAACTAATTTAACTGCTCTTTCGATTGTTTTTTTATGTGTTGGCGGCGCAGGTTCGGGAAGAGGGGAAACATTATTTTGGAATTCATGCCGAGACAGCCCATGTGCTGCGTCTCGTTGACACCGCACTGCTGCCATGAAAAAAAAAATCACAGCATATCTACGAAGGGGTTGATGACGAGTGGGCGAAGCTCCAGAAGATCATTAACCTCCGTACATTGCCCACTCGATCATACCCAAATGGATATTCATATAGTCTTATGGATATCCGTATATGAATATGGGTATCCATATGGGCCTTATACCCTTATACCTACATACCCATGTGCTCATTTGTGACGCCAACGAACAGGGCACTATAGACAAGGGACATGGCTCGACCCGTATATACATATGTGCGTGCGCCCTATATAACCTTGCATTCGTACCAATACGCATATACCAATAAACCCATATATCCACATACCCCTATACCCATATACCTATGTACCATATGTCACAGGGTATTTAGACAGGGTACATGGCTCGATCTTAAAGGATATTTGCCCCTCAAAAAATAGTGTATCAATATATTTCAACATGATTTATGGTGAGGACCTCCCGGAAAGAAGATTGTTTTTACGCTCAATGTTCGTAGTCTGCCAATACAGGCGAGGATACCATGTCTGAATGATTTATGACTTATTAGTGCACACAGAGGTTCCGAATTATTTTACCGATCGAGCTTCACTTAATGCCTTACGAGTACGCTTCCAGCATCCAGATACTGCTAGTGCCAGTTAGTGTTGGGATAGCCCCACTGGCCTGCCACAACTAATGCGTGAGGTACTGGACTGAATTACCCATTAAAGCGCCCACCCACCAGCTTTTTGAATGGGAACAGAATTGCCGCCAAGCAGGCGTTCTACAGTCTGGGTACTTATGCCAGGACCGTGTTCTCTTATTTCCGCTCTCTTCAATTCTAGCACGAAAGTTTTTTTTACGCCGGGCTCATCAAAATCTGGTTCATACGTCATTTCTGTCACGGAACGTCGATTCCGTCAATAAAGGTTCACGCGGGTGGAGCAGAAAACAACTGGGATAACAAAGCTTCGGATGCCGTAATCAAACGGCGAGTTGACTTCTTGGCTCCACGACTTTGGTGCGCCCAAACTGGACGCGATGACCAAACTCCGTATCACAACTGCAGAGCCGCGTTACGACGCATAAGAAAAATGGATGAAAGCGTTTTATCGGGACTTTTCTCTTCAAACAACTCTGTTCACTTATTTCACACATTGTAGCACTTATACGTTTCCTCGTGAGGCTATGATGGAGCAGTGATTAATCGAAGGTCGTGGTATCGAACTTTGGCCTCACCAGCGGCATGTCGATGAAGGCACATTAAAGAGCCTCAAGTGGTGGAAATTTCCGAAGCCCTCCACTACGATGACTCCGGTAATCATATCTTAGCTTTGGGATATATACCGCGAAGTTCATCATTATGTCATCTCTTCACGAGTGTGAATCCAGCAGGCAAGAGCGAAACGCTACAAATAATTTCTAAGAACAAACATAAATAAATTAAAATTGACTAAGGATACATTATCGAGGATGGAACGCTGAACAGGCTTAAACATAAGAAAGACCGAGCAGAGATGCCACATAAGAGAGAACCTGATCCACAAACCTGCGTACAGAAAAAAGGAAAGAAAAAGTGTATGCAGTGCGTTCTTCCAAATGGAGAGGTCGCAACGTAACGGCACACCGCGAACTCATCAGCGAAACCCAAACGGAGCGACCGACGCGACAGCCTAGTCCTCCATCAACGTCTCATAATGGACG
The DNA here is from genome assembly GCF_043290135.1 of Rhipicephalus microplus. NCBI lineage: Eukaryota > Metazoa > Arthropoda > Arachnida > Ixodida > Ixodidae > Rhipicephalus > Rhipicephalus microplus. Next base: position 46,005,872 of record NC_134709.1, read on the forward strand.
CCCAACTGGCATTATTCATGAAATGCCCCACGAACTGCTTATTTTGTGCACCCGCGGGTAACGTATAATAATTTTTTTTCTCTTCTTTCAACGAACACGACGGAAAAATATTCAAGGAAACAGAACAAAAATTCCTGATCGGGCTTTAGAAGGTTTCCGTACTCTCTTCATTTTCGAGGTATAAAGCTCGGTGGCCTTATGGGGGACCACTCTGACATGATATCATTCGATTAGGGATATATAAAGAGAGCGAGAGAGGCAAAATCTGAGAGCCGTGCTAATTTTCTTCACCCCCAGGTCACGGAAAAAAAAATTTGATTATGTGGCTCCAAGTTCAAGAAGAACCATTCAGGCCAAAAACAGATTGAAAAGCCAGCGCTTTTACTTTTTGCCGCACGTGAACATGATAGGCTACTGATTCTGTTAAAGCTTACGACCATTGTATGTGTTCCGTAGCGCATATAGCCGCTATCAGGTGCGCACTATCCATTTCTCAAATTAGACAGAAGGGAGTACTTATTGTTTCCTCTTGTTTTTTCTTTGTATGTTCGAACCCGTCGCTGCGACGGATATGGAGTGTGTACAGCCTCAAAAGGGACAAGGCAAACCTTAGCGATCCTTAAGCATACCTCGCCGTGTTGACACCGCAGGCGCATATTTTGGGCTTTAGCTTAATTAAAAACGTTGCTATAGCTCTGTGTGTAAAGAAAGTTATACTTTAACAATCTTTTCTTTCTCTCTCTCTCTCTCGTTCTTATCACGGTTCTCCTCACCACTGCATTGTTCAGCTGCAGTATTTCCCATACGTATATGAGCGTCGAGGAAAAAAATGTATATTTATGCGGAATACACACGTACGCTCACGCAGACGTACAAACACCAAAAATTAAGCGGGAACATGTGCCGCAGCATAAAAACGCATGAGAATGTGAGCACCAACATGCACTTCTTTTGCTCTTGTTAACCTTAGATTATAGACTACCACTCTACTTACCTCTTTTCTATAATAACACAGTGTGTATGAGCGTCGAATACCCCCCCAAAATGAACTAAATAAAGAACATAAAATACATGCCTGCATATATCCACTCACGTCTTACGGGGCTCGGAGAACACACACACACACACACACGCACACACACACACACACACACACACACACATATATATATATATATATATATATATACATATAGTGTGTGTGTGTTTAAGTGTTAGCATATCGAACCTGCCTCATCCCAACAGCGTCGTCTTGCGGGGGCCGGGGCGAGATTTAATTATCTTATTAAATCACATCACCACCGCGGGGTCCGTCTTCTCTACATCGGCCCATCTTTTCGTCGTCACCGATGGTTCTCGCAGAGCGCCGGCCCACCGCGACACACTCGTTGTTGACACAGGCCGTTGTATCTATAAAGACCCTCTGTGCTGAGCGAGGTTCTTGTTATAAGGCCACACCGTCCTTGGCTTCGCGGGTGCGGCACGCCATACAGATTAATATTCACCGATTGTCCTCTCCGCAGCCAGTCGAGGGCCGCATTTAACGCTCTGCAGGACGCGCGACGCATTAATGTATTGGACCTAATCATATAGGAGGCTATATGAGACAAGGAAGCGATGGGAAGGAATAATACAATACGCCTGTTCCGCGTACGGCGGAGCAAGCCTGCTTGTAGATGAAGTGAAATTTGCTCGAATCTCGTTCACGAAAACTAATGTGATGGTTTTTGATTAAAAGTGAACAGAGCGGCCAGCCGATGAAAATGTAGCCAGGGTATAACAATGCCAGAACTTCGGTCAACAGACGCATGGGGCGCATAGCGACAAGGATCAGATTTTTACAACAATGCTGTCTTTGGGGTCCCTGCGATGGTGTTGTCCGGACCTCGCTAAAGCAAGTCGCGCGATCAGGACAAAGGCAAAGGCTGGAGAGAAGAGTACTGGAAGAAGGTCACGTGGTGGAATGCGGACGGGTGTTATTGAAGGGGGTACAAGCGGCCATGGTGGAATGCTACAGCACTTGCAACACTGCTTGCGTTCCAGCACAGCCGTGTCACGAGAGTAATGCGCGAGACAATACGAATTATACGAAAACACGTGCGACAATACGAATGATAGGCGTTATACGTGATAAGCGGAGCTGTTTAACCCGACTACGTGTTTTGGGTTAGTGGGCGTATGGAATGAATCGCGGTCGCATTGGAACACTAGCGTAGCGTTTCAGCGCGAGTGATGGAGAGTTGCGCCTCGCGTGATCCGCATGGCTTCACGAGAACAACAACAACAACAACAACAAAAACAACGAAGAAATCTTAAGTAATTTTTTTTTCCAAAATTAAGGTGCGAAGTGTAACGCCTGATGAACGCCTGATGATTTTTTCTTGAAATGCTCTTAAAGGAACACTGTGGTGTTTGCCCTTGACATTTAATGACATGTGCAAAAGATGACACTGATCGTGAGCTGGCAGTTTAACTAGCAGTTTCCTCGATGAGCCTGGTTGCGTAATCACTGCACCTAAAAATGACATATGGTTGCTTTCGCTATTTCATACCATCCATGTGACACATGGCCTTGAGCCTCTTCTAGTGACTACCTTGCTCCATCTGCACGCACAATAACTAAAGATTACCCCAGTCTATCACCAAATTTTCTAGTTTTGCTATTTGCTTAGCGTTGAAACGGTAAACGATTCAGAGTACTAGGTGCTATAAAATGGGCGCGCAATAAGCCCACAACATGTAGTGCTTGGAAATATGGTTCATGAGTTAAAGTACGTTATGTGTTTAAAACAAATGTCTGATGAGTTACAGTGCGATGTATACTCTACTATGAGAGAGTAATAAGCTGTCACAGTACCAACTCGAGTGTGTTTAAAAAATGTGGTTAACGATTTAGAGTTTTTGGTACCCTACAATGGGAGAGTTGAAAGCCATCTCGTGGGCCTCACAATTTATGAGGCCGCATCGACAAATATTATGCCCGTTAAGCAATTGGAAAACTGCTAGGAGCAGTTGGATTGGCAACATCATCACAAATTCTGACAGATAGCTGCTTGCATGTCCACGTAATTAGACTATAACACCTGGTAATCGTCCCACTGCGGTGGTCTAGTGGCTAAGGTACTCGGATGCTGACTCTTAGGTCGCGGGATCAAATCCCGGCTGCGGCGGCTGCGTTTCAGATGGGGGCGGAAACGTTGTAGGCCCGTGTTCTCAGATTTGGGCGCACGTTAAAGAACCCCAGGTGGTCGAAATTTCCGGAGCCCTCCACTACGGCGTCTCTCATAATCATATGGTGGTTTTGGGACGTTAAACCCCCATATCAAGCAATCAATTAATCATCAATCAACACCTGGTATTGAGCATTCTTCGACGAACTGTCTTTCAAGCCGAAATTAAGGAGCAGTACTGATGAGATTATCACGCAAGAAAGATTTTTTCAATCTAGCATATTCATAATTAGTAAACACCATGAACGGTGTACGTTTTGTTCCGGAAAATTTAAAGAACTCTTGAGTCTCACTTGTCCAAGTCACCCACTATTAAGAAGTCTTTCTTTCTTTCTTTCTTTCTTTCTTTCTTTCTTTCTTTCTTTCTTTCTTTCTTTCTTTCTTTCTATATATATATATATATATATATATATATATATATATATATATATATATATATATATATATATATATCTCTTTTTTTGTTTCTTTCATTCTTTCTTTCTTTCTTTTTTTTCATTCATTTTTTCTTTTTCCTCAGCGCAAATCTACACTGCATCAGCATCAATGAAGATAGTACAGCCGGTTGCGACGATTGGTATTGTACTATGGGCTTCCAGTATACCCACTGCCGATAGTCAAACCATTCGCCAAAGACACAGGCCTCATCGGGCAGTAAGGAACACCCTGAGTGATGCAGTGCGTGTGAACAAGCGCGTTAGGGCGCTCAGCGTGTTTTACCCCGACGACTATACGGTTTCCAAAAAGCCTCTTTCGCGCAGGCCAATGTTTGGGGATTTTGGCACGTTTTTACAATGCCGACGATGTGTCGCCGCTTAGCCGTTCACTCGAATCACGATGCGAATAATGCCACCAAATTTGTGGCTTGCGCGTTCATTATGGAAGCATGATACACTCTTTAGGATTCACGTATTCTTGATAAATTTTTGAACATCGCCTTATTTAAGCCGACAACTTTTGGTTCTCCTAACTGGTGGTACAGGTGGATAACAGCCACATGAGATGCTGACACATGATTTTGTCATGGGGTAGGGGGGAGTCAATTTTACTGCACTTCCTCTAGATCCGCCCCAGGTACAACAGTGCAAACCCACCTTAATAAGGATGCTATGCAGTATGCACCATTCTGATAGCGAATTTTCGTGAAAAGTAGCTTCATCTCGGAGGCTTTGCTTCTGGCAATACTGGTTGTACCGGCCTCTACGAAAGCCATCCTATAACGACAGAGGTAGGCACAGCAAAATGAAAGAGGTGGATTGATTCATGACGTGCTTCTCAAAATTACCTGCTCTTGGTTTGTGTCTTTCTCGTGATAAAGTTGGCCGTCCATTTAGCTGTCTATTTAGCCGTCTACGGTGAGTATTGGAACACACCCCAATTATGTGCAAAGCCACCAGGTGGTCCAAAATGACATAGAGTCAGCTCGCTTGCCCCACCCTTTCTACTGCTGCTGCCTGTTTCATGAGTAAACTGTTATTTCGGCATGCGAAACTCCATACCTACAATCCACGCCTGTTCAGTGATTTCATTCGCGCGCGAAACTTCGCAATTGTGTACAAGAATACTACCTTTAGTGCTTATGCGGATGGCAGCTACGGGGACGCTCGAGTGTTTGACGTAAGGTCATTGAGATTATACCGCTAGTGTTGAAGATTGTGCGAGTTGGTTCGCCGTACTTGAACTGCTATAGAACATTACGGGAAAGGAAAATCGGCCGAGCAGACCGACACAAAAGGACAGACAGCGACACAAGGGGACAAACCGACACAAGTGGTCATAGCGCTCTGTCCTCTTGTGTCGGTCTGCTCAGCCACTCTTTTTTGTTTTCTCTTTAATGCGCTGTTGACCGCAAGGGCCTTCACTTGAGAGGCCAGCGCTGCGACCGTTTTGACGTCACAGATAGAATGCGTAGTTGTGGAATATGACAACTTTGCTTTCGCGTCACCACTTGCATCATTCCCCATGGTTGCATCAATTCTTAGTCGTCATTTTTACGATGCAAATTAGACACGAGAGTGCTACCGGGGGCACCGATTCGTAGTTTACTTGCCCGTATTATCAGGTCTTACCACTTTGTTAAGCACTGAGCTTCAAAACAAAGGGAAGTACACACGGTGTGTCCACAGCAAAAGCGCAGGAAATGTGGTGTTCTAGCAGACAAAGTCAACCCGGCATCTTGTGAGTGAAGTCATCATGTAGGTGGCGCCACGGTGTGTCCTCGAGGCCAATACCAGTTCCAGTATGAAATTTTACTGCCTGCCCTTCTTTCCACCCCACTTTAGTGTAGTAGACCAGATTTTATTATTCTGATTGACCACCCTGCCTTCTCCACGTGTGTTTTATATTTCTAATGCAATAGCTTTCAATTTGGTGTTGGTATTCCAATATACCGAACGATAACAAACGTAATAAAGAAAGTTCGTACGCACAGAGCGCGATGGTATGGCTACCCAAGTTCTACGAAACTCAAAGGAGTTTTGCAGAGGCCTTCTTCCGCTCCTTCACGCTCCCTCCGCGTTCGTTCACTTTTTGTGCACTAGGCAGTTTACCTTTCCCTCACTCCCGAACATCCCATTTCAAAGCTCCCTAATAACTGCAGCACTTTCTTCGTTACCTTTTTTACCGCTTTCAACGAGTGTAAAGCCGACCAGCAGGCAAGCGTGCCAGAGTTTGCACACGAGTGGTTCGGACTACAGTGATGGCGCCCGGTGAAAGAAGAAAAAAGGGGATTCTAGGGAAGGAGGAGGGAGGCGTGAGTTATTGATCGTCAAAGCAGGGAAAGGGCATGGGGGGGGCGGGGGGCCAGCGCGACGGCACGACTGCTGCTTCGAACAGGGATAACGGGAGTGCACAGGGCGCTGAGGGGAATGGGGAAACATGGGGAGAAGGGGCGCGCGCGACCGAAAGCAACAGGCGAACATCCCGGCTGCGGTCGGGTCTTGGGCCCAGCGACCCCGCACCACCGACTGATGGCCGCTGCGCTGCTCTGACGCGGTGGCTGTTGCTGTAGCGTTCGCGTGCCGAGGAGGGAACTGAGAGAGAAGTTATAATAAAGCAGAACAAACGAGACACGTGACAGGAGTAGGGAAGAAAAAAAAGGGAACAGAATTCGGGGGAAGTGCGTACCTAAAAGTGCACGAGTACAGAGCAACAAGGGAACGGAGAGAAAGGTGTATAAGAGAAAAGAGGGGGAAGGCTGGTGTCACGAGAAACCTCGAACAAAACTGCAAAAATGGGGAAAATAGAAAAAGATGGAGGCACGAGGCGCTGGCATGGATAGGAGTGAAGATAAATGAATGAGGAATGGTTCCGGTGGGGGGCGTTGGAAGGGAAGAGCGCCCGCGGAAATAGATTCGGTCCCGGTGCCGCCGCGAAGCGTGAGACACGGTGTGCGCTGAGAAGGCGTGTGCACACCTGACGCGGGCGCTGAAACGTCGGATCCGATCCTTAGTGGAACACCTTGCGAGTAGGAGTGACGTTGCCTGAAATTATGTAACGGCAGCCCCGCAAACCCTGTGCAGATAGGAAATTCTGTAGATGTGTAGATCAAACGGAGCCGCAGATCATATAACTCTCCACTTGCAAGTACCTAGCTGAAAGAGCATCATTTTCGTTGCAAAGGTCCTCTCTCTATGACGAGAACTAAGTAGATGCCATCTTGAATGGTCACACAAATTTAGGTTCTCAGTTAGCCGAAAACTGCGTTCCGAGATCATCGGTTGCACCTGTTCCGCGTGTCACATGGTCTCCCTAGGTCGCTTTTTTCGTATAAAAGCCTCTCATAATGATTTGACATTTTACTTCATAACGATATTTAGCCTACGAAGTGAATTGTGCCACTGCTTGATATTTTTCTCATTATCAGGAATTAGGGACATCTCAACACGACGCCAACTCTCGGCAGCAGGAAAGGCACCGTAACGGAATTGGAAATAGACGAAAAAAATCATATCTCTTGAAAAAAAGTTAGTTATCAGAAACGACCACGGGCTGTTAATAGCAGAGGCCTATGGGTGAAATTCGGTAAAATTGCTGTATCACACTATAAAGCGTGTGGCTGTCGAGGACAACTTAACACGACCCATAGAAACACGTGAATACCAATATCAAAGAGTGAACACTGTAGAGGCCACGCAGTTTGTAGTGTGACACTGTAACTTTGTCAGGCTGTTTAAATAAGTCTTCGCTACAGTGTATTGAACCGGGAGTTGTTTTTGATGGCTAGCTTTTTTCGTTAGATACAGTTTTTCTCGCCCATCTCTCATTCAGTTACGGCCAGCCTTCGCTTTGGCCGACGAAAGGTGGTGCTACGTGCAAATGTCCTCGAATCCTGGTCATGTTCTTATTTTTTTTTTCACAATGCGCTGTTGTTGACAAAGCACCTCACTGACACTGACACTAAGTTTGTTCGTGGTAATTGAGCTATTTCTTTATTTTATTCAAGTGTATTATTCATCTAGCTCCCAGAGAGGAGCATGAAAACAGAAACAATAAACTTTAGGAATTCTCCACTTTAAAACAATCTGAGCATATATATTCACATACTATGAAAATGACAGCGCCGCTTGAGCTCTAGTACGGGTGCATACTTGGCTAGAGAAAGAAAAGAACGAAGTGAGAACAGTCGGTCCGTAAAACGAGGGTGCTGTCTCTACTCTCTCTCTTCGCTTAATATATATATATATATATATATATATATATATATATATATATATATATATATATATATATATATATATATATATATATATAGAGAGAGAGAGAGAGAGAGAGAGAGAGAGAGAGAGAGAGAGGGCACAACATGATGTCCACCGGAGTTTCACTGCTGGAAAATTTTTACGTCATTGTTTGACCATCACTCTGTCGATAGGAGTGCATTAGTTTCGAAACAATTGCTCCTTCACTGCCGCGAGCTCAAGCGTTCAAGAGAAATGTAGATGCTCTGCTGTTTCTTTAATCTCACTCAGCTGAGGAATCATCCATGAGCTGTTCGACATCACCGTAGTCAATAGCTTCAGGTATTCGAGAGAAAATGAATAGTCCTTCATTGTCAAGCTGTGAATGCGGGACCATTACGTTAACGTTGACTTCACCTCCCATTACCTGGACAGTCAACGCTAGCAAACTGCGGCCGATAGCGCTGTCACAAAGCGAGGAAACGTGGTTGGATTCACGCAAACTCTCATGCATCGTGCGAAGGCATCCCTTTAATGCTTACACCGTAAAGTCGCCAAAGCAGCTGTGTGCCCTGAACAGCATGGATTTAAGCGGTCAGAACGAGCCACTACATGACGTAAGAAAGACAGCATTGTCTCTTTCATGTTCATCCTGTGAGGGTTACTGCATTTTACGCGCAGAAGGTTAGGGGGAATATTTCTTTCCGAATGATATTTGAACGCGAAACTCCCTAATGTGGCTTTCCTGTAACCCCTGACGTCGGATGCATGCACGTGCCACGCATGCAGTGATACCAGAACGCCGATTGATATGTGGGATATAACACCTCAAAACCGCCACATGAGTGTGAGAGACGCCTTAGTGCAAAATTCCAGAAATTTTGACCACCTGGGCTTCTTTAACATGCACCCAAATATGAGCACACGGGCCTACAGCGTTTTCGCCTCCAACGCGAATGCAGCCGCCGCAGCCGGGATTCGATCCCGCGACCTGCGGGTCAGCAGCCGAGTAGCCTAGCCACTAGATCACTGCGTCGGGGCGAAATACCAGAAGGCAAGCTTGTCAGCAGCGAGCTCAACTCTCTATGCCGGTTCAATAGAACAATATTTCGATGCTCTGGGTGTCAAGTAGCACTTTGCTCGAAAGTTACATAACCCGTGCAGAAAATGAAAAATTCCCGCGTCCGTTAGAGATATGTAGGAAGCTTCGTGTAGGAATATATCAGTCATAATTAAATGTCTCCTTTGCCTGAACTTACACAGCATTCTTCGTTACGAAACTGTTCAACCGCTACTAGAGGATGTTACTCCTAGGCTGGTTGATACAAACTTGCTGAGCTAAATCTGAAAACAGGCCCAACCACAGACTCGAAACAGAACAGATAAGGGCATCTCGAGTCTGCATTTAGTCTTTATTCGCGTTGTTTACATGTCTTCCTGTATTTCACTAAGCGTGTACCAACTGTAACCCAGTTATATTTCTCTATAGTTTGCCCTGTCTCCAGTAACTTCTCGAAGACCTTCCACGATCAGAATTAAGTCATTCTGTGATACTTAATTGTCTTCATGTGTTTGAACTTTTAGTAGTCCGACGTGAGGAGTAGCCTCTGTTAAAAAAAAACACTTTGAACTATACCATTGCATTTTAGATAAAAAAACTTCTAGCATTTCGTGACTTTCGTTGCGTCGTCGACGCACAGCGTCCACTACTATCCCGTTTCGTGTTAATAAAACTGAAAGAAACTATTCATAAGCAGACGCGAAAAACAAGTAACGGAGCACTATAGAATGTTTTGCGGCCAGATCTCACAGTAAACCAGCAACTATACCAGTGAAGTAGCATTTAGTTCGCTAGCAACACACCACGCGACAGAGCGGCTCGTAAGCTACTCGACCATACTGGTCCCACGCAGCTCTTCCCGGTTTAAAGGCCTTCGTTATCCCCACAATTTCGGGACTCAATTACAAGTACCGTCATCTGTCGGCAACTTACTGATGCCCCGATTCGTATACACCAATCATAGAACGTCGCGTGGTGGTATGGTATCGACTTAATCTGCGTCACATCCCTTCTATGGTCGGGTCTAACTTCAAAACTTTTGAGGCATTTCTTCTTCGAACACGAATGCAACACGATATGGCACTTATGGGCGTACACATGAAGTGACGTCATGAGGTGGACGGCCGGAGAACCCGCTGGCGAAGAGTGTTGCCGAGTGAATGAGCGGAACTATTTGTGTAGTCCCGGGGAGCAATCGGCTACGTTCCAAGACTTGTTAGGTGGTATCCGGCTATAGCAGAGTCTACGAGTTTATATATTAGAAGGTATTTTAAATGCAAGTGTATAATAAGGTTCATAGAAGGTTACCACCTCGGCCAGTCTTTAAACATAAGATTTACGCCCTAGCATCTGCCACAGGCACAGAAACTTTTACGATGGTGAGAAGTTCCCACCACCGCGGCAACTTGTAATTCACTCGTCGCTGTGATCACCGGTCCAAAGCGTGGCAGCACACTTTATTAACTTGTACTCGTCACTAAATATAGGTTAGCAATGCCCGTTCGGCTAAGCGTGTGCAGGGAATACGGGAGGCGGTACTAGTTAACAAAGAAAATATTTATTAAACTTGGAACATAAATTACTGTTAGGCAACAAATTCAACAGACAAAACGAACTTTACGACGTAGCGTAACAGATCTCTTGAACTTCTCTTTTTTGTTCTCAGTAACACAACCATAAACGCCACCTTTTTCCTGGCCACACAATTCATTTGTGTGCGTGAGCGCGCACGTGCGTGCGTGCGTGCGTGCGTGCGTGCGTGCGTGCGTGCGTGCGTGCGTGCGTGCGTGTGTGTGTGTGTGTGTGTGTGTGTGTGTGTGTGTGTGTGTGTGTGTGTGTGTGTGTGTGTGTGTGTGTGTGTGTGTGTGTGTGTGTGTGTGTGTGTGTGTGTGTGTGTGTGTGTGTGTGTGTGTGTGTGTGTGTGTGCCTTCAGGTCTCAGGTCACAACCTGACGGTTACATTGCCTGTCTTGTACTAAGCAATACATGCCAGAAAAATACATGCCCCTCCGGATATCACCGAAGCTCAAAGCACCTCCCTGCGTAATGCAGGGCCAGGCATGCCTCCTCGACTAGAATTCCTTTTTGGTGCCTCGAACCGATACTGGCACAACGATAGTTCGCTTAATTCCAACAAACTTTTTCTTGCATTCGTCTAACGTACCTTACAAAAACACGTCTTCTTTCCTTTCCATGGTGTTCCCACAACACGGCACAACGTAATGTTCTCGTGATCCTGTTTCGGCGCTTCTCTTTGGCATCAAGACCCCCAAACTTCCCTATACACGCGTGTCGAGGAGTTGAGTTGCGAAAGACTGCGTCATCATCCGTCGGTGTGTCGACAGCCTCTTCACTGCGTTTCGGATTCACCTTGTTTACCTGCATTGGCATTCTCGAGTTTCATTCCCGCGCTGTTCTCCCCATTCAGATCACCTCTACGAAATCCCCACCCGCCCAACGACAACAGCTGTGAAAGACTCTCCATCGTTCGCAAAGAGACTCCGTGGGTAGTTATGGGATCTCATCGTAGCGGCAGTCCACCGCCGCATGCAGTGCCTACTGTGCTGCTCTCGCCTTCCTCTTCCCGAACTCGTCCCTTCCCTTCCTACCTTTTCTTCCCCACACAGTTTGGCACACGTGGATATATAGGCGCACAGACGCTAGTGGAGATAGTCGTATACATATATAAGGGTATACAGACCGCTCGCTCCTCCAGATATATAGGCGTACGCTCGGAAACTCCGGAAGGGGGACACGTGGTGGTGCTTCCTCACCTGCCTAACGGAGTACGCGAGGCGGAAAAACCGATCCCTTCTTCCCGTTCGTTTGCGCGAGGCAACGTGTAAAGGCGATGAAAGAGGCAAGAAACAAAAGAAAGCACTGGCTACGTAAGGACAAAAAGGACGGCGCGATCCCATCATCGTCAGCGGCGGGCATGGTGTCCCGTCGGCCGTATCTCTCACTTTTATTCCCCACCCCCGCCATTTTTCTTTCCCCAATATTTTTGGACCCTTTTTTGTTGGTTCCGTGGCATAGTTCCGCTTCCCCTTGCCGGGAACCGGCACCACATATCTTCTTCGCCGCAGCCGGAGGCCCACGCTGACGAACGCATGCAGGTTCGCTGGCGCACAGACTCACAGCAGCCGCGGTAGATCAAGTGGCGTAGGCAACACAACCAGTGCACAGAGCGACGATCAATGGAAACAGCTCATTCTTCAACCTCAGCGCTATCTAGCGGGCGTCGAGCTTTTGTTTATCGTTTCTCCTCCCTCCACGTAACGCAGTCCTGAGGTAGAAGACAAAGAAAAGTGGGACAAAGCAATGCAGAAAAGCAGCGTACACGACGTGCTTTCGCAGGAGGAGGGTGAGCGTGCGAAGACAATAGTGAAGACAGCAGTGGCGGCGGGTGTGAGAAGTGCGAGAACGCGAGCATGCGGCAAAGGAGGCAGGAAAACTAGAAGGGAAAAGCGAAGCAAAGGTTCGGGAAGGAAAGGCAGGTGCAGGACAAATGGGGAAAAGCGCCCGTGTAGAAGTAGGGAAAAGACAGGTTGCGGGGGCCGGGCAAATAAAATATGGAAGACGATGATGCCTGCACGTCCTGGAGGTGAAAGGGAAAAGCGATGTGGAAATGAAGGGGGGACGAAGAATATCGAGACTGCTTTAAAAAAAGCGGTAATGGAGAGCAGGATCGCCGTGGGGAAAGAAATTGCGACGAGCGAAGAAAAAGGGAAGACCGCTTCGTGACGCAGCTGGAAGGGAATCGAGGGCCGCTATAGAGAATGCGACCCGAGAGGTGCCTGCTGGCTATGCGGCCAAGCGGGGAATGAAAATATAAAGGGGGGAAGGTGGAGAGTAATAGGGAAGGTTTCAGAATTGTGAAAGTAGGGGGAAAAAGGAGAGAATAAACAAATAAGAGAAAACGACGCGAGAGGTGCGATGAAGTCGTGGGAAAGCCGCACTGGCGTAAAGACGGGTGTGAAATTGTTTGTGCAGGCAGCCCGAACGAGCAAGAGGAAGAACGCATTGAAACGAACCTCGTCCCCCGGAGGCGACGGTGGCTGTGGAGATTTGTTGCGGCTCAAGTCGTGCACGAATGAGTGCTTTGTCTGCGAGGTTGTTCCGAGTGCGTGCGAAGGGTGGTTGGTGACTCTCGCATTCGCAGGCGATGACACGGCAGAATCGTTTAGAAAAGTGGAAAACTCAGAAATGCATAAGAAAGTTCAAAGCTATATTTTAAGAAAAGAACCAGCGGTGTTTACCAATTAGATATCAACTTTGGCATGCCACTGATTAAAGTCGCTGTTTGAAAACATGAACATAAAGAAAACAACTATTGAAGGCACAAAAATACATAGAACTATATGGAGATATTTAACTATCCAAACCTACGATACCATTATGAGGCAGGTTGAAGGAGTGGGGACAACAGAATAATACCGATCACCTGAGATTCTTCAACACGCTCCTAGATCCAGTGCCTTCTTCAACAAATCGCTCCGTGCGCACTGGTCCACCCAGGCGTTACGATTATTGAACGAAAAGGCGTCGCTCCGATGCGATCTGTTGAAGTTGGCCTAAGGTACGGGAATACGAACTTGCTGCTGACCTCCATCGAAAGTCGGCCAGAACAACCGGGTACCGAACCCCAATCCTCGATATTTGCAGAGCGACACATTGTCGTCCCGTTGAAGAAAATTAAGGCTGATGCTTCTTTATGATTTATATGTGGGGTTTAACGTCCTAAAACCACTATATGATTATGAGAGACGCCGTAGTGGAGGGCTCCAGAAATTTAGACCACCTGGGGTTCTTTAACGTGCACGCAAATCTTAGCACACAGGCCTACAACATTTCCGCCTCCATCGGAAATGCAGCCGCCGCAGCCGGGATACGAACCCGCGTCCTGCAGGTCAGCAGCCGAGGATGCTTCTCTCTCTCTCTCTCTCTCTCTCTCTATATATATATATATATATATATATATATATATATATATATATATATATATATATATATATATATATATATATATATATATATATATATATATATATATATATGTGACGTGTCAAGTGATGGTTAGTAGAGGTAGAGAAGGAAGAAGTCAGAAAAGAATAAACATGGGGTATGAGCCAGGCCACGTCACCCATTCATCATAGCGTCACACGAGTCGACAGGATGGAGACCTGCCTGCCCCTTCATCAGTCACTCATCATCGACGCAGTTACCCAGAAGATGCCCTGACCGTACATTGACTACCAAATCATCGCCCAGGAGGACAACGGACAACGGACAGGAGGCACCATGACAGAATCGTCGGCTGACCTCGACATCCCCAAGTACACCGGATCAGCGGACGACGGACCCGTACAGGACTGGTTCAACCTGTTCGAACTCCACGCTACTGCTGCATCTTGGTCGGAACGGGAGATGGTTACGAACTTCAGCGACTACGTCACCGGTGAGGCATTCAAGTTTTACCTCACCCACATCTTCGAGAACGATGAGTCTTGGAAAAAGATCAAAGAAGAAATGATCAGTCGTTTCAAAGAATACGGTGAAGACCTGTTCATACCTCATCAGCGGAAGGCTTTTCAACTGACCCATCACAGTTACGCGAAGTCTTCTCGCAGTAAGCCTATTTTCCAAACGAGATCTCAGAGAAAATATACCACCATTGTACCATCACATGACTCTTCTGAAAAAACGTCACGCATTCGAACACCGACTGGTAACGTGCACGTTGCAACAGACAAAGTAAAGCGTCCGTATACCGAAAGGAATATAGAAAATTTCGCGAAAAAACTGAACCTAAAACCGCCTTTCCCAAGAGCAATGAAATCGGCATTTTCAAACGTGTTTACTGCACCAAAACACTCCAGATTTTACAGAACCACCCAAATGCCTTGATGCATCGTGTCACACACAACGCCCAAACGGTTTTGAGCGTGTGACGGAATTTACGTGTGACGAGCTGGTGAATCCTTGCAATACCAGCCCCCACCCTGACGTTCCCGACCAGGGTCGTTCGACAGACATTGTCAGCCTAACTACGCTGCCAAAAGAAAAACATACGCCATCAGAACCACCTGAAGCCATGTCTGTTGTGCTCTCATCGTCAAGTGACAACACACATGTGAGTCAAAGCACTGCAGGAATTTCGAATCCACCAACGCCGGCGCATTGTCAACTGACAGAAGCATTTACAATCAAGGATGACTCACAACCATCTGGGAAATGTTCTCATCAGCCTGTCACGCTGCTTTCATCGCAGGACAAGCCTAGCAGTACAGTGTCGACTACCGACAATCTACTGATCACATCACCATCTAAAGAAAAGCAGACTCATATTCCTGAAAGAGGCCCATCTGACGAACTTTCACAAGAAGACGAGCAATTTCATTGAAGACAACTCCACGAACTCCAAGAACTGCAACGGCTACTCGAACAAGAAGAACGATCAAGTGAAACCTCCTCACGAGTACACTTGTGGTTGAAAGATCATCAGAGACAACATCAATTAAAGAAGCAAAGACGAAGTCGATGCCTAAGCCATCTTCGCAGAAAGCAACGTCGACAAAGTTTCCTGCACCAGTTCTCAACGTCGTGTCTACAATTCAACAAACTGAGAGAAGACCACAGAAAGCTACGAAAGAGACGTGCAGCTACCACGCGTACAATGAAGGAACAAAGGCATCATACCATCAGCTTCGGTTCTCGCACATGCAGGCTGCAAGCACTCGTTCTGTCTCAGTCACGACACAGAAAGCAGCGTCTACGACGGAGAACTTCGTGCCTACGACATCCGACTCTCAAATGCTACAAGTACTTCAACCCTTGTTCATTCATGACGAGAATCGCTGTGTCATCAGTAATTTCTACGTTCAAGGCGTGCTTCAGTTGACCAGAACGCAACAGTCAACCTCGCCCACCAGAGTTGTCATAAAATTCATCGGACTGCTCAATCGGCCTTGAAGATTTCGTGAGATTGTGGAACTCCGTCTGGACGTGAAACTGTGAATTTGGGCATTGTTTTGTTCATTCACTTATTTAATTTGTTATAGTTTGTAACCAGTGCCATCTTTCGGGGGGAGGGGGAGTCGTGTGACGTGTCAAGTGATGGTTAGTAGAGGTAGAGAAGGAAGAAGTCAGAAAAGAATAAACATGGGGTATGAGCCAGGCCACGTCACCCATTCTTCATAGCGTCATATATATATATATATATATATATATATATATATATATATATATATATATATATATATATATATATATATATATATATATATATATATATATATATATATATACACACCCTCCCTGTATACATACATATATATACCCCTCCCTCCCTGTATATATACCCCTCCCTGTATATATCCGCCCTGACCACAAAACACACGCGGCACCATAACCCTAGATCGCTAACACCATATCAAGCGCATACCGATACTTACAAATTTTCATTTTTCCCGCGTACCGTGACTGAATGGAATTCCATTGCTGAGCCATACTTATTAGATACTGTATAGCCCCGTTTTTTGTTAGTGTTGTTAATTGTGTGTTGGATTGGCAATGCAATGTCCGCCGTTTCATTTTTTGTCTCTTTTGCTATTTTTGTATTATTGTGCTATTCAAGTGCTCGTCCTGCCAGGACCACAACTGTGGTCTGCAGTATGTATTAAATAAAAATAAAATAATATATATATATATATATATATATATATATATATATATATATATATATATGTATGTATGTGTGTGTGTGTGTGTGTGTGTGTGTGTGTGTGTGTGTGTGTGTGTGTGTGTGTGTGTGTGTGTGTGTGTGTGTGTGTGTGTGTGTATAACAAGACCACCGAGAAAATTAACGACAACCGTATTTTGGAGCATATTAGGGGCATCGTTTGTCACTTGCGCAAATGCGAACGAAAATGTCTCATTAGAAAATTAACTTCCCTTCTGCCTGTCTGCGAGGACATTCAAACCTGCGCAAGTTTCTGCAGTCAAGTGGACTCGCGAAATGACTATAGCACTCCAGTGCTTGAGTGTGCGACTCTGTCTTTTGTTTTTATCCATTTGTGTTTTCATTTTCCCTCCTTACCTTTCTACCTCTCTGAATGCTTTTTCCAGTGCAGGGTAGTGAACAGTTCATTTTCTTTTGGTTGAACTTCATGAAATTCACTTAACCTTTCCCTCTATGTTTAATAATGCATAAAAGCACAATTCAAACGAAGACACAAAGAAGGCGCACACATACACACAGATTTCTTGCCGAAATTCCGCACTAGTGCAGCAAAGGAACTCAACCACATTTTTTACAGTGCATAGCTAACAAACCAGTTGTCTGTCTTCGCTTTTAGTGTGCTTTTACCGTTCTTAAACATGCCACAACAACGTGCCCAGATGTCCGCCTGGTTAACATTCTCTCTGCCTCTATGCCCTCGTTCGATACGAATATATGCGCAACAGCTCAATATATAACGAAACGCCAAAGTCCAGCAGGCCTTTTGAGAAAAAGCACATAAAGACTCTTTAGCCTCTTTTCTCGCGCCTCTGGTGTTTCCTGCTATTTCGCGTATCCTGCTACAAGCCGTTACCAACTGGACCTGCTCACCCTTCTCCTATGAATACATTTCGTTCAAAACTCGCAGGGCAACCATTGCATTTGCCCCAAAAGAACCGAAGACGAAAGCTCCCATCTGTTTCTTCTTGTTCTATTTCATTGATTCTCACGGCCCCGAGTTTTATCATTGGTTCCGGGATCTCAGGTACTTCAAATCATAGAGTTTCCTAGAAATACATTCTGGCATTACTGCCTGATGAAGCTGCAACGCACGACACCTCAGCGAGCATAGGAATGGGGGGTAGTACACGGAATTGTTTAATAATCACACTTCTGACTCCGTTTGGGGTTGCATGGCTTGAAGCTATTTTGTCATGAAACAAAAATCAACAAATGTTCAGCAGTTGAGGACTACCACCCTAATTTTTGGGGCCTAAAATTTTAAATGGGGTCAGGAGATTCAAAAGGGTTTGTTATATCCTCCGAAGGAAAACAAACGCACAATAAACGAAGCCACAAGTGCGATTCCAGGCCTGCAAGTACTAAGACTAGGCAAATCCGTGTACCACCCATCATTTCCATGGTCGCAGCGCCAGAATTCCCTCCAGTTTATTTTCGAAAACTCTATGCGGCGAGCTTTCGGCAGCTTATGTGCCTCCGAGATCCACCCGCCTATGACCAAGCATCGATGGCAATGCCAAGTGGCCTCCCAGTGACGTGACAAAGATTGCCAATCTGTGACGCCATAATGACACCCGGGGGTCAAGCCATCATAGTATGACAATTTCTCGCACCACCCAAGTTGACGCCGTCAGTCACTTGTCGTACTTCACAAGGCATCACAGGCTTTCGCCTTAGACATATATTGAACAAAAATATCGACCATCTCCCCGAAGGGAACACTGATGGGATACGAATCACCAGTGTTGCACACGGGTGGTACCACGGGTTGAAAGGCGCTATGCTGGCCATTGAAAGATTCAGTTGAAGTGATGACTGGCGTAGGGGCGTGTTTCATCAGAGTGCACGTGGGCGCTGGATCGCAGTTGGCGCGCGTTTCGCCTTGGCTACGACATCATTGTGATCGGTGAAGTGCATGCTGTGAGGTTCCTGCAAACATTTGACGTCGAAGTTGGCAAACAGATCAGTTCACGTTCCCCTTATTCTGGTGGGCAATTTCCGTTCCGCCAACATGCACTTCAGCGTCACGCATGTAATCGATGAGCCATTCTCCACCTCCTGCACTGACGTCAACGTTGAAGTCGTCAACGCCGATCGCCTCGACACGCCTTGCGTCCAGACAGCACTGAACCTGATCTTTCGGAAGGTTAGAAGCAAGGTGCAGCGCAGGATTGTGACGTCGCTGACGCGCGCGCCAACGCACTAGGAGCAGGAGCGTCTTCGAGAAGTTGCGGATCGTTCTTCCAGGTCACCCCCGGATCCACCGGTGGAGCCCAGCGCTTGTGGGCGGGCGCTTCAGAGAAGGCCGCATGGTGCTTTGGAGACGTTGCCGACGATGGCGACGTTGAGGATTCGCCGGCGTTGGCCTCCCGCTGTCGGTGTTTTCGCTTGGTTTCTTTGGCTCGCGCGTCTTGTTGGTGTTGCCGACGCGTTGAAGACGCTTACGCTCGGCTTCCTTGACTCGCGTCTCGTCGGTGTTACCCGCGCGCCGTCTCCATTCTCGACGATCCGCGTGCTTTACTCGCACCTCGTCGATGTCGTGGATCTCTCACTGCCGACACTTGCATTCGGCTTCCGTGGCTCGCGCCTCGTCGGTGTTGCAGGCGCGACGCCACCATTGGGGAACGCGATCGGCTCTGGTAACCCTCGCCACGCCGGCGACGGCCGGGTTAGATCACATCGCTTCGGCGCATGTTTTGGCGGGCGAAAGAGCTTCGCTTCCCGGCGTCCTCTTTATCGTAGATAAACGAGCCGAAATAGTGTTCACTCGATGTGCGCTTGAACGTTGCGAGTGGTAGAGAGGGTGAACCATGAGAGAGGTGACACGCGGTGAGCGCGTGGCAGGCTAGAGAGAGAGTGACGTTACTGTGGAGTGCCAAGGAAGGCATGACCTACTTGGCACCGCCCCAACACCTGCGT
This sequence comes from Rhipicephalus microplus, assembly GCF_043290135.1. Classification (NCBI taxonomy): domain Eukaryota; kingdom Metazoa; phylum Arthropoda; class Arachnida; order Ixodida; family Ixodidae; genus Rhipicephalus; species Rhipicephalus microplus. The sequence goes on from NC_134709.1 coordinate 46,025,497, forward strand.
CAAGAGAAGCGTGGTGCGGTACGTTGGCATGGAGACATGGACGGGCAGTGTTACACAGGCTAGTCAAAGAGGTGCTTCGCATCTAAAAAATTCCCGCATACCTACGAAGTGAGTGATGATGAAGGTGCTTGCTCCAGCCAATAAATATGGTAAATCGTGAATCCTCTGTACATATGCTCTGTCATCATCACATAAAGCCGCGAAACGAGAGTTGTTGTGGTGTGATTATATATACACGTTATATACACAATGTTTATTATTTATATATCAATCTGTTATAACAGATACTTACATACTGATCCAGTATATACATTTTGTTCAAGAGCTTATTTATATATCCCATAAGCTCGGAGAAACGTTTTTCTTTTAGTACAATGACTTTGTGATCCGTAAAGCACACAGCCAGAGAATCCTGGCGGCAAGCCCGCTCTGCAGCTGCATTGTGAGCCCTCCGTGCCGCAACCTTGGCTTCTGCGGTGTTCATAGTGAGTAGCGGTATCGACGTGCAGTGAGTGATGTCCGTGGAAGGAGAAAGGAAGTGCGCCGAGAGCGAGCGCTATACATAGGTGAGGCCACGTAGTGGTCGCGTACCAAACTATAGCACGCGGTGAGAGTAGAGCGAGCATTGCCTGTAGGGTGCCTTGATGCCCGCGCGCTCCACGGGGGCGGAGCGCGCGGGCATCAAGCGGGGGCGCGCGCATCCAGGCACTCTAATTGCCTGAGTGCCAACGCGCCATCTACTGAGCGCTCTTGAAATGAAAAGCACAGCTGCACCTCCTGTGGGAGCAATGAGCATAAGCGTACACAACGGTGCAATGACGAAAGACAACCCCATGCAAAAGGAGCAAGCTCCTAAAATACGGACTATCTCCCCGAAGGGAACCCCGACGGGATGCGAAGCAGCAGCTATGTGCACGGCATTGACTCTGTTGAAACGTGCCTCGACGCGGGTGCTGGTAGAACGGTTTGAAGTGAAACTCGGTGTAGTATTTACACGAGTGAACGTTTGTTTGAAACACAAAGACATGGATGATGATGATGAAAAACATTTATTATAAAAGAGAGAGGTACGGGGCCAAAGCATGACCCTGCTACATGGTCGGCGTCCTTAGTCCGGGACACCGCATGACGAGGCCCCTACTCGCGCCCGTCTCACCAGAGCCCGTTGAGACTCTAGTGATGAGCTGTCGAGGAGGGCAGTCTCCCATGCCTCTCGGGAAGGGGTAGGGGAAGGGGGTAGGTGGGGATTTTTCGGACATGCCCATACCATGTGGAAGATATCACACGTCTCCCCACAGTGTGGGCACCGCCCATCTGTGTTCGCATCGAAATGCTTTAGGATTGCAGGACAGAGTAGAGTACCTGTCTGCAGGCGCCTTAGAGTTCGCTCTTCCGCCTTACTCAGCCCCTTTGCAGGAGCCGGGTAAAGGCGGTGAGTGTCACGATAATAGGTGAGAATTTCTTTGAACCGCAGCAGCGGTGTATTGGCCTCCGAGTCATAAGAGCCAAGGTGAGGAGCCCGGTGGGTAAGCGCTCGGGCGGCCGCGTCAGTGGCCTCATTACCTCGTAGGCCCTGATGGCCAGGAGCCCATACGATGCGTTTCGGGGCTGGATCAGCGAGAGCCCGTTTTAGAAAAAGACATGGAAGGCACGTTGGGAAACGAAAGACTATACAGATTTAGTCACACGTCCGTATGGACGCAGCCTGCTAGCTATTTGCAACGACAGGCTGCGTCTGTATGGCCGCTGCGGACGCACCACTAAATCTGTTTCCACTAGACGTGTGGTGGAGCATCGCGAGTGGTGGAGAGGGCGAAGTGAGGAAGAAAATTTTTTGAGTTGCCGTAGGAGCAACGCCGACTAAATTTCAAGGCCGAAAGGCTGCCGCAGTGACGTCAGAAGTTGGGGGCCCAGTTGCCCAACTGAGCATGCTCAGTAAGACTTTTTTTTTCCACATCTTTTATTCGGCACAATCCAGCCGCAGCAGCTGCGAGAGCGGGAGCGTTGGTTCTTCTAAAACGTGAACGAAACACAGGCTTTCCCCCGCGTTCGCGGCGTAACTGGGCCCCCACCCTCCGACGTCACTACGGCAGCCTTCCGGCCTTGAAATTTAGTCGGCGTTGGTAGGAGCCAGCAGATGCTGCGTGCGATGGAGAGTGTGACGTCAACGTGCAGCTGTGACTTAGCCTACTTGGCATCGTTCCAGCAACTGCGGCGATGAGAGCGCAGTTCGGCGCGTTGGCACGGAGACATGGACGGACAGCGTTCCACAGGCTAGTCAAAGAGCTGCTTCACATCTAAAAATATTTCACAGCGTAACCAAACCACGGGTGAATGATGATGAGTACAGCGAAGCTTGGAAGGGTTTCATTGGTAAACCGTGAAACCTCTGTCTGTCTGTCTGTCTGTCTGTCTGTCTGTCTGTCTGTCTGTCTGTCTGTCTGTCTGTCTGTCTGTCTGTCTGTCTGTCTGTCTGTCTGTCTAGTACAAAGAGGTTTATTTGGTCTAGACACCCACGTGGAGCTAACACACACCCTAAAAATACGGAGACGTCTGTGAAAAGCTTTCAAACTCTGCTCGAATGATGCGGCCATTCCAATAAACAATGTCTGTTTTATGCCCTTTTCAACAGTTGACTCTATTCACAATGGGTTGTGAGTGCAAGGCGGCTCCACGCCAGCGCGAGCCGTGACGTCACATTCAACGCGGAGCACGCAGGGTGCCCGAGTTTGTGTTCTCCTATTCTATTTCTCAGCCTTTCCTTAATATCTCACTCTCCCCCACACAAAAAGGCGCTGGGTTGTGCGCAACCATTTAAAGGCTTCGCTGCCGGTGACGTCATGAAACGTCATCTCGAGTTAACGGCGCGGGAGCTTGACAGGGAAGTCAGTCAAAAACGCAATAAAGTTCCTGTTTTCCACTCTAGTTTATGTCTCAAATGAAGGTTGCGTCTTTCGATATCAGTCCTCAAAATTTCAATTGGGATGCACATCTTGGTGTGAAAAATTTTGTTCAGCATCTCTTCAACATTATGTACAGTGTCATAGTAAACCGGACTTCGAGCATTTCTTCCACAGCACATGGCACCCCAGCCCTCCTTCAGAAAGGGAAATAACGACGACGCTCCCTCATTGCCGACGCGAACCGCGCTAAGTGAATGACCCTAGTCGAAAACAAAACGTTACGACCAGCCGCTCGAAGAATCGCGGATGGCGCTAGAAAGGCAGGCGGGTGCGGGAGCTGCGGGCTCGAACCGCGAATGGGCTTCACGCGTGCGCGCACCACTCTTTCCAACTCGCTTATTCCGAGTCTTCATCTTTTACCCTATTCCATCCTGCACCTTCTTTGCGCGTCGGCAGCGGCGCCGCTGTTTCAATATTTAATTTGCGCCTTCGCCGAGAAGTGGGCGACCGGAGCGCCCTCTTGCCGAGGGTGCTGTCGACAGCAGCTCGTTTGTTCCCCTCCCCCTAAAGCGTGCAGCGGCTCGTATTTTTTGAGAAGCCGCATTTGGGCCTCTTCTGGCGAGGCTGCTCCGATTGTTTGTCCGTGTACCGTAAGCGTGCCGTTGTTACAAAGCGCAAATCTTTTTTCGCTAATACAAGGATTTCCTGCAGCAGATATTTCCCGAGAAATATCCGCTAGAGGGCGTTGACGGCTCTCCATTTGTTACAGAATATAAAGCTTGTACGAAAAAAAAGGTAAGAAGGACAGCAGAGATGCACAACTGTAATAGATGAATTAACTAATGAACTGATTAATATTACACCGAGAAGTAATAGACTGAAGAGCTATAGACAGAATACTGACAGACCTTTTAACAGACGGCTCCCTAAACGAAGCCATAATCGTCACTAGGCTGCACTTCATAGGCGTGATCTCCCAAAAAATTCTCTGTGGAAGCTGTGACGTTGTCCTGTATACTGCCGCGTACAGCCCAGCCTTAGCATAGTTTTCTCTCGCTTGTTACTATTGGTCACTGCTACTCTGCATGGTGAATGTCAATACTGTTACACGGTTATTTGTGCGTTCGACCATGATAACATGAAAACAAAATCCATTTTGGTGTTATTTTTTTTTCTTCAGTGTACTGCTTTGATCTACCGCCTCTGAAGCTTCCTGTGCTTCACGTGATTTTGCACAGTAGCTGGGATAGACAGTGTACTGCGTTGATCAACTGCCTCCAAAGCCTTCTGCACTTCAAGTGGCTTTGCACTGTAAATCGGATCGACAGTGTACTGCGTTGATCCGCCGCCTCCGAAACTTTCTGCGCCTCGCCTAGTTTTGCCCTGAAACTCGGATCTGCAGTGTACTGCGTTGATGTGCCGCCTCCGAAGTTTCCTGCACTTCACGTGATTTTGCACAGTAGCTGGAATAGACAGTGTACTGCGTTGATAAACTGCCTCCAAAGCCTTCTCCACTTCACGTGGTTCTGTACTGTAACTTGGATCGGCAGTGTACTGCGTGCATTCGCCGCCTCTGAAGATTTCTGCACATCACGGGGTTGTGCACTCTAGCTGGGATCGGCCGATGTTTGGCCAATTAGGGACGATGACGTATTATGAAGTCATGATAGTCCCAAATTTCAGTTATTTGTCACGTCATGGTGATTTCCAGGGTCACTGACGACGTCACGTAAAACTCTTGTCGCGTAACTCTTCGTACACGCCGACGGCAGGCATACATCTACTTCTGTACTACGATAGAAGGGCGTTGATACGCCACCCCCGAAGTTTCCTGCACTTATGTGATTTTCCACTGTAGCTGGCATTAGCAGTGTAGTTCCACTGTAGTTTTACTGTAGCTGGCGCCGGCAAACCCGCATATGATTCAGTTAATGAATCAAGCAGAGGAAGTCCCTGATGTGTACACACACTCATGCTCTATTGTTGAAAAAGTACGGTGCACTTGTGAAGGATCCTTATGTGTACCTCCATCGTCTTGCCAACGTGGCGTTATCCTAATAAAACACGTGAAAACAAGCTGTTTGGTGTTACTGCACCAAAAAAGTTCGCAGATTTCTCCCTCAAACAAATCTAGATTAGGAAAAAAAGGGCTCTAGAGAACTATGCCTGAAATCGAACCATTCCTGCAAGAAACTAAACTTGAATAAAGGCAGATTTCGACAGCACCTGCCAGGGCCTCCATAATTTTTATGGATAAGAAGAAACTATTGCATTCGAAGAAAGCTAAAAACTTAACATAGCAGGTTTCAAGACGTACGCTTGATATTAAGTAATTATAACCCTAAAGTAAATGACATCTCACGTAATGGTAGCTCAGGACACTATGCAAGCTTGGACTGATGAGGAGTCGTTGCCATGATTGATAAGATGGTGCTACCACGGTTCGGAAAGTTTCAACAAGAGGAGTTTTGCTCGTCAGAACAATCGCATCGATTTCAGGACAGACCACTAAGGCATCCAGAACTTTGCGGCACACTAAGCGCACTCGAAGCACTCGCGGCTATAGATCCGCTCGTGAGAAGAAGGAAAAAAACCGAAAGCTGCGCCAGCGGCCTCGAATGAAAACGGCGTCGTCGAGAAAACGGGATCAGCTTCTAGCTGCAAGAGGCGAGAAAACAAATTTGAGAAACAAAAAAAAAATGCGGGGAAAGTGTAGAAAAAAAACAGAGAGCCCTCCAGCGCTGTTTCTTCTCTCGTTCTAGCATTGAAAAAAAAAAGTCAAACAAAGCAGTTGTACTCATCCAGCGAAAGGTAGAAAACGCGTTCTAAGTCGGTTGATTCCAGACCTCTTTATACGGCTTTCGCTCTCTAAACTCTCTCTCTCTTTCTCTGAGAGCACAATCTTTTTGTTCACCCGGTTCATCTGTTCAACCGCTGCTCTTTCGAGCCATCTTCTTCCCTGTTCATCTTCTTTATCTGAGCGTGAGGAATAAAAGAGAAGCCCCCGTTCCTCTTGCTCGGGGCGATGACAATCCAATGAGGATCGCGAGGTGTCGCGCCTCTGGATGGCTCTTCCTTGCACAAAGTTTACGTGCCGCTCGACAGTGCGTCCTCCCGTTTCTCTTCTCCCTTTCGAGCAACGTTCAGTTGTTTATACTTCCTTTCGTTTCCGTCTCTTTTTCTTGCTTTGTATTGCAGAATGATGAATAGATGCGAACATGCTGTCCTCTGTAGTTTAAATACCAGTACGATACATGAGTAACTAACACGCCAAGTGTGTATCTTTTTTTCTTTTTTTCTTGCAGCGCAACACTCGTGTGAGTGACAAAGTCATTGACGTGACTTATAGTTATCGATCGTCAACGCTGTAAAGCTTCCCTTGGGGTAGGGTAGATGTCTAGCGTGAGATGACATCAGTGATGCTCAAAAAAGGGAGAAATAAAGAAAACAAGAGAGAAGGCAGGTAGCCTATCCAATCACATTCCCAGTTAGCTACACTATGCTGGGTGAAATGGGAAAGGGGAGCGGAATGAGAGAGAGAGTGGGAAGAAAATTATCATTAAGTGCTATCACGCATATGCTGTGTGGGCACTATACCATAGTCAAAAGGTTTTCACAAAGACCCATGGTCTCCAAAAGCACAAAAAGTGCTTTAACTGCCACGGTCGACGAGCCATGGGGGCGGTGTTCTAGCAGCATTAGTGCGGAGAGCTCACGAAAGAAAAAAAAAGCACAAATAGAAGCAGCGGCTGCATTCACAAAACTTCTCTTTTGTAATTGTGTTTATGCATTGTTCTGCCGACTTCGCTAATTATACGCTCTACCTCATGCTTGGTTGAAATATTTTTAACGTCGTCAACATATAGGAAGTTTTTTTTTCATCAACACCATCACAGCGAAATGTGGTCGATGGGCTGTCTGATTTTATTAAACTTTTTAATGTCGCACTTAGGTGTTTCCAAATAACGATGAGTTTTCGGTATATTTTGGCATTTTTATAATACTGATGAAAAATTGATTTTTTTACATATACCTAAAGGAGAATGGTTTACAAAGACTTTTCAAATGTATCACAATCCAAAAAGCAAACGTTGTGTAATAGGTCGTCTTTATTTGAACTTTCATAACCTGTATTTTATTTCATAACCATTATCGTTTTCCATGTTTTCCAAGTTCTGTGCACATGTCTATAAAATATCAATGACAACTTTAATGAAAATTACTGACTTGTTCAGAAGCTACGAGCTTTCCACATCGAATAGAGATGATAGGAACGTTTCGAGAAAAAAATGGCCCAGTATCTTCATGTTTCACTGCAAATGTCTTCGAAAGACAATAGTGTTGCGCGTGGAGAGATTGAAGTAAACATTTATTTGATATTCTGCACGAGAAAATCGGTGAATTGTATTCTGGAAGGGCTGCGTTAAAGAGTCTCGATCCATGTAGCGAAGGCAAACGAGCGCATCGAGGCACGTTAGACACGAGCGCCATCTGGCAGTTATCTTCGAAAACGAAGGAAGGCGTGCGCGCACGCGGAGCAAGATGCGTGCCTGTCTCGGAGGCGATAAGGAGTAGAACGCAAAGCGATGGGCAGGTGCCACCATACCACCACCGTGTCGTTTTAGCAAAGTATTGGAAACACTCGCCTTTTTGAGCATTGCGTTGCACTGTCAGCGCAGCGTAATAAACGCTAAGGTCGTTAGAATTAGTTGTGTGGACCTTCTCAAGTATAAAGGCAGACATACAAAACATCGACATGTTGCTATGGTGCCTCAGATATGCTCAATAACTGCTTTTAATAGAAAATCGCACAAATATGAACGCTGAAACTTGAGCAATATTGGTGGGCGCTGCGAATGAGGTTCGCCGTTTGAGGTATCGTCCGTAGTCATTAAAAAAAATCGTTACCACGAACAGACAACTGTACAGACAGACAGACAGACAGACAGACAGACAGACAGACAGACAGACAGACAGACAGACAGACAGACAGACAGACAGACAGAAATAAATAAATAAATAAATAAAGAAGGAAGGAAAGAAAGAAAGAAAGACAGCCAGACTAAAATTTTGGCGTCGCAGGTCCCCAAAAAAGACTATCGTCTTTAAAATTCCAGCATCTCAACGGATTTGATGACAGTGAGGTGGGCAAAGCTCCGGAGGTTTTTTGGAGGATACCGTCAATCTTCCGAGAAGCAGCATCCAGGTCCGCCAGGCGCCAAGCGCGCTTCGCAGCCGCTTCTTACTCTCGGATCCCGGGGTCCGCTTGTCGTTGAGCCCGTTTAGCAGCGGCTTCTTTGGCGCGCACCGTATCGGGATCCTATTTTCGTTGCACGTGTTTCGCAGCGGCATCCTTGTCGCGTACCGTCTCGGGATCCGCCCGGCCCTGCGTTCACTAGGCGGCAGCCTATTGAGCCAGCAAGTGCGATCCGACACGTACGGTGACGATCTGAGAGAATAGAGAGTTTTAGTACTGCGGAATGGTGCTACGTACGCATCACGCAAGCGCCTTGCGTTACGTGGCGTCGTTTGCCACTAATCGGCTTTTAGTACGCCGTAGTACCCGCGTACGTAACGAGCGTGAAGCGTGTTGCGTCATCTGGTAGATCAAAATAGAAGCACGTGTTGTTCACAGCCAATGTGAGCCAATCCAAATGTTATACCCAGATTATGGCCATATTTTAAGCCACAGAGCCGGTCGGTGCTTGCCTTTCGATGCCGCCATTTTGCAAAACGAAGTCTCGCGCTGTCGCGAACTTGTTCGAGAGCGGCGCGATCAGCTCATACGTACGCACGCACGCATCTCATGCGTGCGTACGTAGCGGCTGCGTACGTAACGCGATACGTGCGCGTTGCGGTCTGCACATGCGCACTACGCAGAACGTGGCGTCCTTACGTACGCAACGCCGCCACGTACGCAGCGTACGCAGTACTAAAACTCTCTAATGAGAGATAACGGGTGCGCCGGCACAGCTCCACGCAGCGGCTAATCGGAGAGCAGCGGCACCTTCAACGCCATATAATGTCCATTCTTCCAACCACCATATTGCACACATCTCTATGGGACAGCGCTATCTAGGAAACTAGACGAGAAATGGCGATGATGACACAGATTGCGTACAGCGCCATCTAGTATAGTGTCACTTAACTGCAGTTTGCATGCCTTTTTATGGGACAGCGCCATATTATGTATGATAAGGGAGACGCTACTGGGTACGCCGGAGGGACGAGGGATCGCCATAGACCATAAGTAGTTTTGCCCCTAAAACAAGAAAGTTTTTCAAACACGTTGTCCCCAATTTGAAGGCAGCTCCGAAAGAGAGCATACCATCTGAACATATTTGAATGGGGACGCCATTTTCTCTGCGCCAATATACTGGCTTCTTAAATAATTTTAGAAGTTGTGCGAACTACAATCCCATCATCAGGACGTCGCGCACTTTAACGCATCGAAAGAACATTTCCGAATATTGCATGACTGCACGTAACACCAGGCTCGATCAACAAACAAGCAATCAAGGCTACAATCAGAGCTATCGGTTTATGTAGCAGTCATGGAGAAAAATGTTGCACGACTTCAATAATGAAACGGCAGGCAATTTTTTACTCGACTTCATGCGCGGAACTAAAAGCCCAACACCTTGCAGCGATATAAAGGCACATAACGTGTGTGGCATGAGATAAGTAGCTAAGTTGAAATAGACGAATAGAAAGTCTTCTTTGTGTCGCGGAACGCCGAAACTATTGCCCTACACTCCACCATTCGCGAACTTGTCAATAATCGGGGTCACCGGGACATGCGCACATACTGAAGTGGTGTTGTGAAAATGCAACATCTCAAACCACGTGCTCTGGTTCTGATAGCAAACGTTTCCCGAAGCGCTTGGAACATTCGCTAAAGGATAACTGAGAACCACTCGTTTGCAGCACTAAGCAGCCGCAAGGAAAAGCGTACGAATTCCTCAGAAATAAAACCGCTTAGCTGGCAAAAATTTCTCCATGATTCGGGGAGGAAATGTTGCCGGTTTCCTTTTATTATTCTTCCGTCGCCTTGCGGAATTCCGCACAACTGATTTTCAGCATTCGTGGCTGTTGCCAGTGTTATTCATGGAGGTATGAAACACTGTTCGTAAAAAAAAAAACAAAAGAGAACAATGGGATAGCTATTAACGACACCTAAAACTATCTTGCATTTTTGTGTCTGTTTCCATCGCCCCCCCCCCCCTTTTTTTTTTACAAACTGTCACGTCAGTATTGGTATTTCGATAACCTGAAAATACCATATATGATCATACTGCAGTGGTCTACAAAATCAAGTGTGAAACACTCATCTGTACCACTGTGCCTGCAACTGCACAGAGCCACGCTTGTTTCTGTTTTTTTTTAGGGGCGAAGCTCCTTAGGGCGTGGGCTGTGCGTCCCCTGTAGCCTGTATGTAGCCACCTATAGTTTAGTTCTTGCAGTGTTCACTAGATGGCGGTACCGTCCCCTGTATGTAGCCACCTCTAGTTTAGTTCTTGCAGTGTTCACTAGATGGCGGTACCATCTCCTGTATGTAGCCACCTCTCGTTTAGTTCTTGTAGTGTTTACTAGATGGTGGTACTTGTAGCTGATGATGAAAAGATGCAAGATGTTATAAACTAGAAAGCGGTAATTGTAGTTGATGAAAGACGCGAGATCTTATAAAATAGGAATGATGTCACATATGGCGCGTGTCATTGGTTGAAGGCAATCGTTCGATTTAGTGCGGCGACGTACGCTAGGGGGAGCGATGTAATAAACTCGAGTGGGCAAAATGTACAGAGGATTCATGGTTTACCAGGTTTACCTCCGGAGCTTCGCCCACTCATCATCATTCACTTCGTGGATATGGCGGAATTTTTTTCATCTGTAGGCTGGATATACGCATACCGCTCAACAACATGTGCACGCCTCCTCCCCAAAAAATTATGTTAATGTAGCACATCTTTTAAAGGAAGAGATGCACGCAAACTCACGACTAAAATATAGCAGTTTCATCTATGCATCAGGATGTTATCGAATCAGTCTGCACAGTTTACACAAATAACTCTTCACCTGGAGCGCACTACACTTGTATGCAAGCACTGCCGCTGCGAGTATAGGAATACGCCTCTTTCAATTAAAGTATACCTTATAATAAACGCACATTGTCGTTTATTTGAAATCTCATGATGCTAGCAATGGAGGATTAAACCTTAAATACTTCAATATATTCAGATAATTTTTATAGCTAAATTAAAAAAAAAATTTACTGATTATGTCGGAACTTGTGTCTATATTAGTCCCAGTATTTACGCCTTTTTCTTCTTCTTACATGCAGGACGTGGAACGTGCCAATGGTGTCCATTTATTCCACACGGGGCAGCCAGACATGGGCCTCAACTGCACTGACATCGGCTATAGAATCAGGACCTTGGCTTTCTGACCAGGACTGAAGAGCAGCGCCACACGACGCCCGTAATTTACATGAACTTGTTCAAGTTTTGACAACCTACTCTGCGCGATTATTTCGCTTGAGCTCGGTATAGATCACGTACGAATGGCACCGCTCAACTAACGGATCGTCATCATGCAGGGAACCAACCACAGCCCGGAACGACCATTCACACAGTTTCGAGAGTGTACTCGGCGTGTCAATAAAGATGTTAGAGCCAGTTTCCATGCCAGCACAATCTGTGTGAACCGTGCATCTGGTGAGCGAGTGCCACCATCTGGTGAACCAAGGCTGACTTCTGTTTTCTTCTTTCGTCGTCATCACTTTCTGTCCACTATCTTTTCTTATCTCTTTCTATTCTGCCTTTGCTCCTTTTCTCACATCCTTACCCTTACATCACTCCTCATCACCCTCAGTTCTTGTTCACATGCCTTGCTATGATATACTGTACATTGCTATGGTATACTACGCTTTGCCCTTCGCCTCCTCCTTTCATAATTTTCCGATTCATCAACCTCGCTATCCTTTTCCCATAGTCATGCTAAACTATAGTAAACAAGGATATGTCATACTTTCACAACCCTTCTTTTCTTTCCTCCCCACCCAGACATAGCTCCTGTACCCTTCATATGCCATTATTGTTTTCTTTCTCTTCAATGTCTGTTTCTATTTTTCTTTCTCCCTGTTTTTGTACCTCATTTCTCTTTCTCGCCCTTTCTTTTCATACCTTTCCCTTTTTTTCTCCGTGGTCATTATCTCTTCCAACCATGTTACAGCAATCCACGTCAAGCAGATCGGCACGCCGGGAGTACGTGTTCGAGGAGCACAACAGAACATGGATAAGAGGACAAAGAAAAAGCACGCCAGTCAAGTTAAGTGTGTAAGGTAATAAAAACAGTTAAGTTCTCCCTAATGTAAAGACCGCTCATAATGATGATAATTTCTTATCAACGCGGCACCAGGTTCAGTAAAGCTTGAACAGTTGCACTGTTAAAGCATCACTCTACTCACTTCTCCTGTGGACAAAAATGTATCTGGTATGACGCGCATACTTGGTGGAGCACCGCCCAACACTTCGGTTAGCAGTACTAGTTCGTTCAACAATACTAACATCCTAAAAAATTTTTGGTGGAGTTGGAAGTGGGTTATTATGGCCCGGCGAACCTATACTGTAACATGAAGAGATCCAGGAACACTGTCCGCATCAACTACATTCGCAACAGCAGTGGAGCCAAATGTGTTGATGTTGCACAAGTGAGCGCTCGTCCTGCGTCATACGTTTCATGTTTTCATCATGCACACTTTCGAGATACTTGAGTAATTATAGATTTAGGCCCCCCACGAATTAGGCAGGTAATCACTTTAAGAATGACCGAATGCACTCCAAAACGCTAAAGGTAGCAGCAGACGCTAACTATAAAAAACAAAGCAAAAAAGACTCACTGGCTTCCGCAATGGTAACCGTAATAAAAAGAGGCGCAGCCTCTGCAATCACAAAAAGAACCCACGATCGCGTGCTCCCAAATCCTCCCGCTGTGGGCTACGAGTGTTCACAAGTGTTCGCGGACATACGAGAGCTCAAACGAAGCGGGCACGAAGAAGAGCGAAAAAATAACACTCATAAAAATGTTGAAAAGAAATTGGCTGAAACACACACACACACACACACACACACAAGGAGAGAATAAAGTATCGAGTAAAACATAAGAGAGCATAAAAAGCATGGTACTCTAGTGAGAAAGACGAAGGAGGGCAATACGGAATGACGCCGGATATCGCGAAATCATAAAGACGACGAAATAGCTGCGCCCCTTTTTTTTTGCTGGGAAAAGCTCACGCGCAAGAAAAAAGGGGAGGGTGTAGCAAGGATTCAGTCGCGGATAATAAAAGGGAGCCGACAAGAAGGTTCACACCAGAAGAGAGTCGGGAGGGAAATCGTCCAGTATACAACAGGGGAAAAACGAGAAGTGACGAAAAAAAGGGGTGAAAGGAAATAAGGGGGATGTTGGGGAAAGAGGGAAAGTGATATCTAGCTGTCCACTGGTGTGCTGAGTAGGGAGTGATAGAGAAATTACGAGGGCAAAAAAAAAGTGGAAGACAGAAGGGCAGTATAGGGGGAAGGGAAGCCACGCAAGAGAAAGGATATATATATGTATATATATATATATATATATATATATATATATATATATATATATATATATATATATATATATATATATATATATATATATATATATATATATATATATATATATATATATATAGAACTTGAAGCGAGAGGTGGAGTGGCAATCTCTTTTACAACTCGACGCGAATGCATCCACCACTTGTTGAGTGGTCGTTGTCGCGAAGCGAATCCTCCCCCAATTCCTACTTCCCTTTTTTGCTCTTCATCTTGAAAACCCACTTCCTTTTTCCGTTTCCGTTCTTTCGTATCGTTTCCTCTCAGGAATTTCATGCTTTATTTATCATTCAGATTTTTCACGGATGTATAAGTTCCCCCCCCCCTTGCTCGTATGCGTGTATGGCGACGCGTTTATTGTTATTCAAACATTTTATTCCGTTTCTATTTTTATAATTTGGTTCATTTTCATAGCTTCTCTATTTTCCTCGATTTCAATTTTTATTGCGTTTCACTGCCACCTTCGGCAACGTTCTAACGCTCGACGATGGCTCCCCGCTGGTGAATAAGAAAGAGACGATGAACAAAACAAAGACGGATAATCTAGCAAGTGGATGACGATCGGACGGCAGGGGTATTTGTTCTGCGAACTCTGGCTCCTTCCTCGTCCCCCTTTTTTTTCTTTTTTCCCCCAAAGTCTTCCGTGCGCCTTATGGTCGCGAGGAAATGCGCCGAACGACCATCTCTGGCTTTCCGCATATTCACGCCTCTAGGATTCTCGGGCCCTTCTGCCTTTCTTTCTTCCAGGTTTTTATTTGTTGCCATCTTCTTGCCATCGCAACAGGCGTCCTTGTCTTTTTTTGTTTTGTCGATGTATGTTCACGCGGATTTATCTCGTGTCTTATTTCTGAAGACGCGCCAGATTCTCGTTTTAGGAACGATACCGTCGTTCAGTGCGTGCTGCCGACACGTGATTGCAACCTCCGGTGCTTCGTTGGAATTCGAGTATGCTAAACAGCCCCTGCGCAATGCGTGTGGTCGAATAAAACATTCAGAAAAACTCAACCGCGTGTTTTCCTTGCATTCAGTAATATGTCAGGTGTGAGTTCATGGTTATCGGGTCCGCTTTTTTATTCAAACTTAAGCGGGTGCAGGCAACAAGGATAAAGCACACGAACGTAAATAAATCTTCCGCAAAATTGTTTCCCCTTTTCTGTTGTGCCGATTTTAAAACAGTTGCTAATTCTGCTGTCTCACGATGACAATAGCACAGTCTATAGACTCAAGACAGGCTATTTATTTAAGGATACGTTGTATATAACTCAATATTTAAGTCGTCGATATTTTCAAGTGTGTGTAAGAAGTGTACTTACGCTCTTTTTTTTCCGGAAGTATTAGGACGAACACCAAGCCGTAAAGGCGTGATTGACTGCTTGGACTAAAACACATTTTTTTCCTTCTGAGTCGCAACAATTCACTGTTTACACTGATTCTGAAGATGACGTCTGGTATAGTCACCAGTCAAGGTCTCCAAGCTATGCATTCGTCATAACTTTAGTACGTGGCAGTGGCAGTATCCCCCACACGCTAAATACCAAACAAACCAGAGATTTATTAATTATTCTGACCAGCCATATTTCCGGGACGGTCACTTGCAGAAAATCCTCACCTAGCTCAATTAGGATTTCGCGTTAAATGATAGCAATCCCCTGCAAAGTTTCTGATGATATTTTTTTAGGCTAATGCGCTGGCATCGATTCGTCAGTTGGGCAACGCTGAGCATGCTTTCAAAAACAAACGCAATATTTTTATTTATTTATTTATTTCATTGGTATTCATCTGAGGAGTTCTTTCGCTTAATCCTGCTGGATAGCTAAGAGCCCAGAGCTGGCCGGAGCCCTCAGAGACGACGTGGAGACACCGACCAACCCATCCATATGACTTCAAGACCCGGTCGCGACTGCCAGACTGAGCCGAGAGAGCGAGCGTGCCCGGCCAAAGCGTGCTCTCCGCTGTCTTCCTGGCAACGCGATCCCACGCTCCCAATTGCCCAGCGCACCCGCAACCTTCAATAACACATTTAAAGAGCTCACTGACTGATCAATCGTATTTCGAAGCGACAGCTCTGCCCCATGTCTTCCTAAGTCGTTCATCGTGTCGCAATGACCTTGAGCCACCGGAGCGCTAATGTTGCACGCGTGACGTCACGTCACGAGATCCGCTGCGGAGAGGCGTCTCAGCAGCGCTCGCTCGGAAGTTTGCCGCTGCGGTACCACGTGACCAGGAGAACTGGGGGGGAAGTGGTTCTTAAAATTGGAAAAGAAAAGAAAAGTGAACCCCGCAACTGTCTGCAGCTAAGTGCGACACCTCAGCAGTGGTTCACATGGGAAGGGGAATGGGGGATAATAGACTTGAGCGAAGAGAGGAAAGAGAAAGGAGAGAGCGAGCAAAGGAAGGGGGGGGGGGCGCCTAGAAATATAAGTGGTTATATCAGAAGAAAAGAAAAGGAAGGTGCCGACCCGTAACTGTCTCTCGTTACGAGGACACCTCAACAGGTCAGCAGAGGAATGGGATATGGGGAATAAAAGATATAGGGAGAAGGAAGGAGGAATAAAAAGAATAGAAGGAAAATAGACGGAGAAGAAGCCGCCAGCCAACGAGAGGAAAAAAGAAGGAGATAGGAAAGTGGGGATCCGGTCGAAGCAGTCCAAGGGCGGGGTGCCACAATGCGAGAGCTGCACGGCATCAGGAGACCGCGGAGGGCGAACCAGTCGGCGGGAGCTACGCTGAAGTCGGAGATCGCGAGGGCACAACCGTCCAGCTTGAAATCCTCCGAGCGAATGCCCAGGAGAACTCTGCGCGTAGTGTCTAGAGAACCAAGCCAAACATACATTCCACTCGTGATAACTCGGTTTACAAGAGTTTCACAGCAGCCAACTTTCAGGTCTCTGCACATAACACCCTCACTATTGTGGCTTGATTTATAACAGACAAGTGGTAATTATAAGTATCAAGAATTACTTGAATTCCATCTTCACGCCTGTATTACACGGGATAGCAGCCAACGTGGGTTTTATGCAATCACAAACAATGCCTGCAACATAGCAAAATTATTGTCCTCAAAGAAGTACAACGGAATATTTTTCATACGATATGCCTTTATCAATACAAGGACATCTTGGCATATACAAAGGTATATCAGACATCCTAGCATAGGCATATGGAATATTATTTTGGAATAGTGACATTATTGAAAAACACAATCACGCTTGCGATACCTCGGTATGATGAGCCACCTTCTGTTAAAAATGTTATCGCAAAGTGGGGGCACTTCCAGAGTCGTCGTAATAAATTTAGATTCTCTGCAAGAAATGTTCAAAACGCATTTGCGGCTTCATAATGTAAATAAAGAAATTAGCACAATAACCTAACTTATCAGCCTGAATTCAGGACAGCATCAAAAAAACTTCAGCACTTGTTTTCAAGGTCACGTCAATTACTTACTTACTTCTTAGGTGTAGTTGGAGGTTGGAGCATAGGCTGTCATCATATGCCTTCTCCGAAAGCCACCAACGGCCCTTTGCGGCAATAGGATAATGTTCAAGTGAACGCACAGTTTAAAAACTGATCTTTCATATATCCTATAAGCCTATGGAATTGAATATTTAAAAAGTGTGCCAACAGAATATTGACTACAGCAACGTAACTGATTTGACGCCAAGTCATTCGTGACATAATCGAACAAATCACGAGTATTGACAGGAATCTAGTGCACGTAGATTTTATTTTGTGTTCTAAAAAAAGATCCGAACAACGATAAAAATTATGTTAATGAACTAGTGTATGCTCGAGTGGATACTTGTCGAAACAAGCTGTGGGTGAGCAGAAAGTTTAATAAATCCGATGCTGTCTTTAATTATTTTGGTCTGTGTATTGTTCCCTTCTTTCAAAATGTTTCAACCAGACCAAACGGGCTTCCACGATGCTCTCGACTTGGTCAGTTCTGAAGTTTTAAGTGTTAATACACTTTATAAGCGACCCCAAACCATCCACCGCCGTCGGCGGCGTCCGCAGTCTTCTCTCTATCTTTAAAAGAAAGAGAACTTGGCTGGCCGCAGCGCGACGCTCTACCGAATAAGCCACGGACGCGACGCTGATACCGGTGTCAGTAACGCGCCTCATACCCCCTCCCCCTTCGCTTGCTCCTGCGCTCTCCTCGCTCGCTGCAGCTGCGCGCGCACCCCTCTCTCTCGCGCGCCCGCCTTCTCTCTCAGTCTCCCGTCGAGAGCGGGTCGTGAGGGGAGCAAAGTTAAAATCCGTTGGCATTCGCCAGTGAGTTAACGTAAACTCCCCCGTGTGACCAAATTGCGATTCCCAGGAACCATTACACCATAAAGGCACCATAGTGTGATTAATAAATTTAATAGTGCGAATTAATAAATACCCCTCATAGCATCACCCCGTGTATTCGCACTTAACCATGTTCACCCTCGTGGAAATGCTTGGGAGTTTTTTTTCTTGCTTTCCTTCTTTCTTGCTTGCTTTATTTCTCTCGTTCTTTCTTTATTCCTTTCCTTCCTTTCTTTCTTTTCTTTTCTTTTTTGTGATGTAAGCTTTGGTGTATCACAACAGTGCTACGAGACAAAACTTGCGCGATGACATTTCTTTGCGCGAGCTTTGCCGTATTGCACCAATGCTATGCAGTGACAACGACGCAAGAGTGAATATTGGTTCGTTCGATTCCACAAGTCGTCGGCCTCTTTCTACGTCAACGCCCACGCGGGTTTCTTCAGTTACTAAAGACGCCTAAGCAACAACATTGCGTCACCTACGAGCCAAGCCTGTAGCTCGAGCCCAACGCGCCTATTCGGAATGGCACGTCGTAGCATACGGGGACGTCACGGTGCGCCTGCAAACACATCGTCAGCCTGGGCATCGGGAGAGCGATAGAGCGAGGCGACGTTCGGCTGGAGCAATGAAGCGAAGTGGCCCGGATGCCAGTGGATCGACGACCCCAGGTGCGCCGAAAGATACGTGCCGTCCCGTCCGATTCTGGAACGCGCAGGACTGTCGGTTCTCTACTACTTGTTTTTTTTTTTCTTTCGCGCATTCTGTCGACCGTTCATTCGGCTAGACAGTGAGATGAACAGGATGGGTTGCCGAGGAGGCCGGATGCGGTGCCCAATCCATCCAGATGCCCGTCATCAAATCTCATTCCCTCTCGACGGGGCTGGCCGCGTTGGCGCGAAAGAGGCAAAATAGAAGAGGGTGGTGCCCAGAGATGCTCGTGAACTCGCTTCCTCGAGCACTGCACGCAACGAACGAAACGGTAAGAAATGGCACTGCACAGACGGCGGGGTCTGGTCCGGTGATATCGGAAATGTTTCTCGCGTGCTCATTTCAATCACTTTCACACGCTTGCATTCCGAGAAGTGGTGGAACGCCTCACGGAAACGCTACCGCTGATAAAAGTTCGCGTAACTCGTACTTCATAGGCAGCTTATTGAGGTCGTTTCCTTAATTTACGAGAAGAATTAAAAGCTAATACAACCGGTTATACCTGGAATGAGCGTACAGTGCAATCGAAAGAATGATTTAGCCCAGAGAGGTATAGCTCGGACAACGAAGATAAATATAACTGACTATTACATATGACACACTCCTCATTACTGAGTTAATCGAGTGAGCACGCGGATACATTGGCTATATCGCGCGAGACAATAAATACGTTTTATATATTGGTTTGTTTCACAAAGGTGTCTCAAAAACAGATACATCATCGCACTGTAAAGCACACAATCGAAGCCCCGACGACGTCTCTTTTAGAATGCAGTATCCCTCACGGTTCTTCGCGTGCTGATTGTTCCAATGATGCTTGTCTGTTTTCAAATCCCCATCGTTTGGAAGACGAGAATGAAGCAGCAAAAAACGAGATCCCTCACAAATTTCACTCACGTTCCCATTTTTTTTTTAATTGTGTACCTGTACTGATCGCGATTAAATGCGACCTGTGAATGAATAAAAAACAATGGCTCGTGACAGCTAAGTTCTAAATAACCAGTTTTCGGCTGCTGACACCTGACAAAGACATCCGATGCGTAGCGAAGAAAACCAAAAGTGCGACCAACACTTGGTTTCCTCACGCCATCTGCGCGGCCACAGTGCTGGCCCATGGTTGGGAGTGTCAACTTACCCGAACGGATGGCTTGGTCGTCGTCGCTCGCTGAAGCCAACGACCGTCACTTACACATGGGCGTGGTCCTCCGCATCCGCGGTCTCGCGCAATGCGAACCTGAAGAAAGAGAAAGCGAGTGAAAATGAAGAAACAAGAATGTGAGAAGTAAAAGAAAAAAAAGTTAGGCTGTCAAATGTCCCGCGAAGTAGTTAAGGAAGACAAAGCAAACATGTGTGCACTCACAAGCCATGAAACGGGGTGGGAATGAACAAGTTCGGAGGAGGGCTAGACGTCGCAGACTAAACAAACTGAAAAAAAAAGAAAAGAAAACGCGCAATGCGTAAAGCAGGAAGACGGATGCAGAATTTTGAGAGTAAGGACGGGCGAGTCAGTTCGCGAGGTGATAGAAGCGCAAGCACACAAAGCGACGTCGAATTCACGCCAGAATAAATTATCAGAAAAGTATCGAAATGGCAATAAGATCAACCCGAGGTAAAAAAATAAAAACAGGAGGCACTGGAACTGACAGCAAAAGGGGACAATCGGGTCAGAAAAAAAGGAAAAAGAAAAATCCATAACAAGAACAAAAAAAAAGTGGTGGTCCACGTCGATACCACACTGAAGGCAATGGAAGGAAGTGGACTGACCGGGACGGAACAAGATGAGGAGTACTCCGTGGGGACAAACTGCAGTGATGTGGGGAGAGAAAGGAAGAGGGGAAACGGTGTAGTGGCGTGGAGCCGCGGGAAGGGACATACGGCCAACCCCAAAAAGCATTGTGTCCGGCAGGAGCAGTTTTTTCCCCCGGGAGCGTTAGTCGAGGACAGCGTCTTCCCTAATCGCATTTGTAGCTCCTTATTCGGCCTCCCTCTTTCCAAGGGAATGCACCGTCTTTCCGTTCTTTCTCTCCCTTCTTCCCTCGTTCTCCCGAATGTCCTGCTCTCCGCCTAGATGTTCTCGGTAGCCACGAGTTCCTCATTGTGGACACTTCTTCCATCTTTTCCTCGTCCAGCTTCACTGTCGCTTCCTTTTTCCCTCTCCCTTGTTCTCCATCCTCGATCAAGGCTGTAGGGGACCATAGTGGTGGTTAACCTTTGCCCTTATAAAACGGTTCAACTGCATTGTATTTATAGTCAATACAACTTGATAAGTCCACGGCGTTTCAAACTCCGAGGCAGATGCGCACAAGCCATCTCGTATAAGGGCACGCATAGGGTTTCCTAATAATACACTAGAGGGATGGCACTAGAGGGATACACTAGAGGGATGAAAACTGCCACCGATGGCGCTTCAGCGGGAATAAAATGATGGGTAGTACATGGATTTTTCGTACTTTACGTTTCGTTTAGCATCACGTGGCTTGAAGCATCGCGTGGCTTAAAACTGTCGATGGATATCGAAGAGTGCATAGCTGGACTACTACTTAACCCGCGGAGGGCGATCGAGTGCCGTAATTCGGCCACCAGGACAGGATTTTTTCGGACTCATTAAGCCATATCCGACTATATTACGTTTACAATTAGTGTCAAAATTATTAGTTTCGGGGGAGAGAGCTTAAATAACATGGTTCATCATGCGTTAAGAACGACGCGATGGATAAAAGTTTCCTTTTTTTTTTTAGTCGACATTATTTATTCCTGCCTTCGAGAAAAAGTTTATGGCTGCGTCCATGCTATTTGATACCACAAGGCGACAAGTTCGCTCAGCGAAGAGTTCGCAGCATATTCCGTCTTTTCCTGCCCTGACTTGTACTGCCTCGGCCATCTTTTGCCATGCTAATGCTTGCTGTGCTCCATCACGTCTATCATAAATTCATCACCGTGCACGGCCCTGTCTACCCCCCTAAACCTCTGATTACCAACACTCTCTCTACCGTTTTGTGACTTGCGAGTAAAAAAAAACGACTCAAGCGATGGACGTACACACTTGCGACCGACTTATACCTATTGCGACACAGAATTGACGTCCGCTTGCATATACGGCTCGCATTGTCGTTGCCCCCCTAAGATAAGCTTACAACCTGTTCCTGCTCATATCTGGTTCAGAGGTTTAGGGGCCGTGATTGCACGACTCAAAAATTGAGCAGTGAGTGACTGAGCCAAAGCAGTCTCTTACCCACCACGGAGGACTAGTAGCTAAAGCACTCGGCTGCTGACCCAAAGGTTGCGGGGCCGAATCTCGGCCGCATTTTCAATGGAGGCGAAAATACTTGAGGTCCGTGTGCTTAGATTCAGGTGCACGTTAAAGAACACCAGGTGGTCTAAATTTCCGGTTTTCCACTACGGCGTCTCTCATAATCGCATGGTTGGTTCGGGACGTTAAAGCACCAACTTTCATTGTTATTACCAAAGCAATCACTTTTCGACAAAACTATCCATTCGCGACCATTTGCGGCGATTGGTGGTAGTCGCAGGTGCGAACGAGCTATTTATTTCCGATCTATCATGCAAGTCATTGCCTTGATCTGCATTGCCTTGCACTAACTTCTTGTCTCCCGCATTGCATTGCTGTGTGACAATTTTCTCCTTCCAGCCTCGTCCAGCACTACTCTGCTATGCCCCACACGCCTGCTAAAACAGGGCCGGAGTTTTCGGCGATGTTTTACAACCATTTGTACCAGTTGCGGAATCAGAGGTGGCCTGGTAAAGGCAATGCCCCCCCCCCCTCCCAGACGCCTGTGGTCTTCACCGCCCCACCCCCCACTCTACAGTCCTTGCTGACCACCTCCTATCCTTAATTAGGACTAATGAGTGGTACTACTGTGAGCACACATTAACAGTATTTGTGCTATCATGGGAGTTCTTGTGTTAGTAAAAGCAAAAGGAAGTAGTTACTCCACCCCCTCTCCGGTTTTACTTCAAGCGACCGCCCGCCCCTTAAAATGAGTGGCTGGAAGCGCCCCCGTTTTTTACCAAGTAATTAAAGTGAAACTATACGCGCGAAAATGTTGCTTGAGTAAGACAGTGCAAGCAAGAAAACGCAAGCGAAAAATCATGTGTGAAGCTTTAATTTGCTCTGCAATAAAATCTTACTATGAGCAATGTATCGATGCTCGTAAAACATGCGTAAGAACAAGAAAAATTAAGATACGGATACAAGATAATCAGACACTCGTCAGTGCAAGCGCATGTACGAGAAATGTGAGGTCATTCAACGTAAGTGTCTCAGTTGTCAGCTTCATACTAGACGACTGCAAAAAAAAAAATCGCTTCAATAATATTAGATCCATCTCGACGCCTCATCTCCATTCCCCTTCCTATTGCCAACTTCCTGTCCCTTTCCCTAATCCCTCAGTGTAGGGTAGCCAACCGGATGTCTTTCTGGTTAACCTCCCTGCCTTCTCCCCTTGTTGCTTCCTCCCCTTGTCGCCATCGTTCAATATCGCATCTCATTGAACAACCTCATCTGATTCATATTCGATTACGCCCAGTTGTCATTGTAGTCATGTCTAATCCAGTTTCCAGAATACTTTGCCACGCCCGCATTAATAGCCGAAGCAAACACTACACCATTCGCCGGTGGTGCACCGTATTATCGGGTCAACGTGGTACGGCGAGAAAATAGCAGAGAGCCGCGTCCGCGCAACAGGTTGCCCGGCGGCTCGACGCGTCGGCCGCTCCGTGTTTGCGCCCGGAGGCATGTTGGGCACTTGTTGCGTGCACCGCATCGTTGCGAGCTGTCCGTTCTTCTCTGTTACTTCACTGTTCCTATCGCTCATTGACAGCATTAGACGTGTTTCCTAGGGAGCACGGGGAAAGACGAGCATCCTTTCCCAGTGACTGGTCGCCTTCCTTCCTCATCCATCGACCGTCCCCGTTATGTTGTCACTCATTGCCGAAGCGAACTCGTAATCGAAGCGTCACGCATCCCCACAACACACCCAATGCGATATCAAAGTGGTAACCTGAATTGGCTATGACGTCGCGAAGATGTTGAAAGGACTACGCAGCAGTGTCCACCTTTTTGTCGGGCATGCCTGACGGCTAGAGAACAGGGATGTCAATGGTGGCTTCCATCCTTTTTGTTTTGTTTAATATAGGAGCAGCTGTGTCATTCAGTATTATTTTATTTAATCACTCATTGTTTCCTTAATAATTTGTTTGTTTGTTGTTTTTTGTTTGTTCATCTGCAGGCACTACGAACTGGTACCAGATCTTAGCAGGGTGGGTATACATAAAAAAAAATGGCAGCATATCCACGGAGTGAAAATTGAAGAGTGGGGCGAAAAATTCATCCGTCCATTCATTCTTGCTTCCGTCCGTCCATGCGTCCGACTGTGTGACCGTCCATGCGTCCATCCGCCCGTCCGTGCGTGCGTCTGTTCGTGCGTCCTTCCCTGCGTTCGTCCATTCATCCGCCCCTGCGTCCGTTCATGCGTCCATACATGTATCTGTCTCTGTGACCGTTCGTCCATCTATTCAACACTCCAAGTACCACCACCTCGCATCTTTTCATCATATATTCCCCATATAGAAGCACCGCCATCCAGCGGACATTCCAAGGACTAAACGAGAGGTGGCACACGCACAATTTCTTACGGCTTGCGCTTCGGGTCCACTTCCCACCTTTAACCACCTCGAGTTCATGGTATATACTAGTTCACTGTATTCATGGCACTGCGGCCCAATGCTCGCTAAACCTTTCTAAAACCAAGGAGGTTACGCCCAGCGAGTATAACGCAGCAACCCTTTCTTGTCAGATAGCG
This sequence comes from Rhipicephalus microplus, assembly GCF_043290135.1. Lineage (NCBI taxonomy): Eukaryota > Metazoa > Arthropoda > Arachnida > Ixodida > Ixodidae > Rhipicephalus > Rhipicephalus microplus. The sequence goes on from NC_134709.1 coordinate 46,049,860, forward strand.
CTCAATGTACATGCCAATGGCTGCTAATGTGAAATGAGAG